>NW_008335287.1:683897-698401 GCF_000622305.1 Nannospalax galili
ACTGAAGGTGTCGCCTGTCTGGCTTTGCTGTTTGTCAAGTAACTTTTAGTTATATATATGTATGCTCTTATGAAATTATACTGAATGAATTGAATGAATTTTTAACCCTCAAAAAAGATCTCCATTTCATTCTGAAATATACCATTTCTTATAGAAAGACTCATTGTTTTTGTTACTAACGCTGAGATGTTGGCGCATGTGTCTCTAATCTGAATGTATTTGATTATTACTAGTCAGAATCATTTGCACTCGGATCCTTGGTGCCTGTGTATGTCTATAAAGTAATGAATTGAATGAATTTTTAACCCTCAAAAAAGATCTCCATTTCATTCTGAAATATACCATTTCTTATAGAAAGACTCATTGTTTTTGTTACTAACGCTGAGATGTTGGCGCATGTGTCTCTAATCTGAATGTATTTGATTATTACTAGTCAGAATCATTTGCACTCGGATCCTTGGTGCCTGTGTATGTCTATAAAGTCATCAGGTAGATTTTTACGGTAATGTTTATCACCTCTACTAATTAACATGATGTAAACTTTTATGCTTCCTCCTCAAATATAATACTTTTTTAATTTATTGATTTTTTTTCTGTGTGTGTATATCACACAGAACATCCCAAACCATCTTATTCAACTATACACCGACTTCCCAGATGGCACCCTCCCATAGCCTCCCTCCCTGCACTAGAGCCCTTACACTCTGTTATCCCTGCTACTGTCCGTTGTGTTGTCAGCACACCCCCAGCTGTTCCCCACTACTTGTCCATCTGGTGAACCTAGTCAGCCTATCTAGAGGTCTTTGTTTTAGGAAGGTCAGCTGTTCCTCATCTAGCAGCAATCAGCTGTCAATATTCCTTTAGGTAAGATTGGGGTCTGCTGTTCATTTTCCCAGTTCTATGCTGGGTTACTATCTGGGAGTCCCTTGGGCCACCCTGGCTAACAACTCAAAAGAAAGTATCTCCTATCTGGCATTGTTGCTTGTTAAGCAGCCTTTAACTATACATATGGACTCTTAAAAATTATATTGGGACTCTCCCGCCCTCAGGCCTCTCTGGGGGTAAGTCTACCATGCAGTCCTCTGCGCCTTGACTCCGCCAGCCGCCCTCACCCTTCCATCTCCCCCGCTGTTCTCTACTCCTAGCTTGGGCCCTGTGCCATTCCTAGTCTTGGGGCCCCAGACACCTGGGGAGCCACTGCTGATTCCTGACCCTGTGCTCAACCATAGCTGGCTTTGCTTGGAAGCATGGAGGAAATGTTTCCTCTGTGTTGACCTTCCTCTTTGTAGACTGGACACTGGTTCAAGTCCATCTGGTAGGGTCTCCTCAGCCTCCTTGATCAAGAGGACAGGTGACCTACCACCATTAGAGGACATTAATTGATATATGTTCTCCCTCATATGTGGATCCTAGAACCAAATCCTGATAAGTGAGTATGTATCCAGACATAACTACAGAAACCAGGATAATGGAAAGGAAACAGGGAGGTAAAGGAAAAGAAAGAACCCAAAAGAGAAGAACAGTAGGAAACAGGCCTTAATAAGGGAGATATGGATGAAAATTGGTTTAGTTTAAGGGAGGGGGGAGGGAAGGGTATACAAGGAACCTAGGGGATAAAGGGAAAGAAGGAGCCTAAGAAAGGTAAGATCATAGGAGTAGGGTATTAATAAGGGAGAAAGGGGGAAAATGGGGGCACTTTAATTGCGGAAATCATGATGGAGGGGTGAGACAATGTGAGAGATAAATAATGCCTAGTTAGTTTTAAAAACCAGAGGGAACCGTATTACTCCAACAACCTACTGACAAATTATATATACCAGATCAAGAAATATATGTCTAGGTAAGGTTTATCTGAGAACAATTGGTCTTTGCCCAAGATTTATCTACATGACACACAGTAATTAAAAGTACCAGACTGGTGGAACTAACCTTCTTGGATGTTTAACAGACATACTTTGAGGCCTATAATAATTTGGTCAGAGGGACGTAAAGGACAGTTTTTACTCCTTGCCCTCCTAGGTCGACTAGTTCCAGGGGACTATTATAAGCATCTCCCAAAATGTCCTGAATGAATTTTTTATTTTGGTTTAAGAGTAAATATGAAGAAATGTCAAAGCCAGTAGAGAAACAATAAAGAAAACACAAAATGTAGCTCATACCTTTGCAGGAGTTTTTTAGTGGACTCTTACACTTTTAGAATAAGGAAATGATGGGTTGGAGAGATGGCTCAGTGGTTAAGAGTACAGGCTGCTCTTGCTGAAGACCTAGGTTCAAATCCCAGCACCCACATGAAGGCTAATATCCATCTGTAACTCCAGTTCCAGAGTATCTGACGCCCTCTTCTGACCTCTCCAAGCATTACACAACACAGGTACACTTAAATGCACACAGGCAATACACTCATACACTTTTTTAAAAAGGAGGCGCAGGAGATGCAGTGGCTGCAAAACATCACAGTTTCACAGAAACTCAAGCTGTTTCAGCAGATTCTCTACTCTGCCATGCAGAGCAGATAGTGCAGAGTGACGAAGGGGCTGCAACTCAGATGCTTTCCTCGTGTTTAGTAAGGGACTATCAGTCACCTGTTGTAAAGGCTGGGACGCCTCAAGCGGGCAGATATAGGAGGGTGCATATCCATCTGTTGACTCTTGGTGCTTAGTCTTATAATACATGGAGGATGCGTTCAATAAAACACAAGAGAGCTGACTGGCCTGCCCTCCAGGCTCTTGTTTTGTAGCATTGGGTCAGATCCTCTGAGAAAATGTGGACTGTTGAGGTTCTTGTTAATTGTAGTAGTAGTATAGTAGCTGAATGCTAAGACCAGGAGGCTTTTGTTTTTAATATTTTATTTATTTTTATGCTATGTGTATGAGTGTATTGCCTGCATGTATGTAAGTTCACCTGTGTTGTGCAATGCCTCCAGAGTTCAGAAGAAGGCATCAAATCCACTGGATCTGAAGTTACAGTTTCTAGCCACCCTCCAGTGCCCTTAACTACTGAGCCATCTCTCCAGTCCCTTTTGTTTTGTTTTGAAACAGGTTTCCTTGTAGCTCAGGTGGGTCTTGAACTCCTAATGTTGCTTTTATTAGCCAAAAGCTGGGACCACATTTGTATCCCAGAAAATACAGAGTGAACTTTTTATCACTGAAGTCGATACACCATACACCAGAAGAGGGTTTAGTGTCCATGTTGGTTACTTGGTGCCCTCTGTCTTTCTACAAAAGGTACAGGAGTTCACCATTCTTCTATGAGCATTTGGCTATGGTCTGTCTCTTAGGCAGGGACTGTGTCAGTCTGTGACAGCACGGACCCTCATTGTCTCTGTGCTTGTCAGTAGTCAGTATTTAAGACTGACCCATGTTTGATGTTATCTGAACCTATACAAATGGACAAAGAGCTAGCTTTTCATGTTCTTCTGCAGCTGCATCCTTCTTTTTCTTTCTTCTCTTCTGACAGCCTCACATTGCACAGGTAGGTCTCTAACTTCCTTTTAGGCTGAGAATGACCTTGAACATCTGATCCTCTGCTTCTGTCTGTCAAGTGCTGGGATCACAGGTGTGAGCTACTACACCTAACACCCTGTCTTAAAAACAATGCAGGAACTGGGAGGTAAGTCCCTACTGCTGAAGACAGAACATACTTCAGACACAGGATTTGGAGCAATAGAGCTGCAACTGACCTGAAATCATTTCCCTTGAAGGCGAGCTCTCACAGCTTTGGAGAGTGCTATGAAGGTGCCAAGGGAAACATCTATCAATGGTCCAACACCAGCTTCAAGACCAAATAACGACTTCAAAGACCTGCACAGCATACGACATTGGTGCAGTAGTGGAACTTTTATCTTGGGGGCAATCAACAGCTACCTAATTAGACTAAAAGCCCACTCAGTGGGAGGAAACTCAAAGGTGGTACTGTAAACATAACCAATTACACATGGCTGGAGTGGTCACAGATCTTAGAGGAAACCCCAAGACTGACACTTCCCTACACTAATGTTATTTCTTACTCTGTGCAAAATATGTGTCCTTATATTTACAGACAAATATCCTAGTCCCACTCATTCAAGAAGCCCATTTTGCACCAGTAGGAGACTATCACCAAGTACCACAAGTGGTCACACACAGACATTGTTTCTGAATTGCCCAGGCCTAAGGGACACATTTACAATGCAACTGCTACACCTAAGGCTCATGGAACATAGAACAGGGGTAAGAATAAGGGTAATAGAGGACATTAATGAATCTCTCAATTTTCATTAATGAAGTTCCCTCGTGCAGCAGAGGGCCAGGAATACAAAAGGTCAGAAATGGTCAAAGCATAGAGATTAAGAGTCTGCTGAACACTGGTCCTTGGACAGGACTCATATTAAATTTCGCCCACCCAGGGCTCAGAAACCATATATCGGAAGAGGGGGTGGAAAGATTGTACTAGCCAGGGAGGACGTGCATAACTATATAGAAACAGAGTCCTACTAGCTCCTGGATACCTGCTCATATAATTCTATGGCAATGATGTCAGCATATACAAGTCCTATGCAAACTCAGACAGACAAAAACCCAACATAGAACTGGGGAAATGAACAACAGACCCCAGTCTTATCTGAAGAAATATTGGCAACTGATTTCTGCTAAGTGTAGAAGAGCTGATCTTCCTTAAAAAGGGACTCTAAATAGGCTGACTAGACTCAGCAGATGGACAGCACTGCAGAATGGCTGGGGGCACTGACAACACAGTGGGCCTTAACAGGGATGATAGAGTATATGGGCTCCAGTGGCTACAGGAGGGTGCCGGTAGGGACAAGGGTATAAAGACGAGTAAGATTGTTTGAGATGTTCTGTATGAAATACACAAAAATTCAGTAAAAACAAATGAAAATAAGATAAAAAATAAAACCTCAAAACGGGGCCTAGGAATGGGAAAAAAAATCTACCAAAAAACAAAAAACAACAATGAAGGAACATTTCCTAGTTAAGGAATAGTGATGGGGAATAATATCTGTTTACTTCTCATTGGTTTAGAAATTGGCAGCATTTTTAAACCAGAAAGTTTAGCTGCTTCTTTGAAAGGTCCTTCAGGGGTAAGTTATATCATAGGCATATACTAATCCTCACTCAGAAAAGTCCAACTGTTCACTAAAACCAATTCACTTGGGTAAAGTAGTAATATATACTAAGAAACTGAATTTCTGTATCACTGCTACTGTGCAGTTTATATCCTGTTTTTGTGCCTTTGCCCAACATCTACATGCTTGACCTTTAGGGGGGATGAAGATGAAGCCCCTCTCGAGGATTCTCTGGTGAGAATGGGTGAGGTGGTGAGGGTTGGTGTGAGGAGGTTGTGTAGAGTCCTCGGGGACAGTCATTCCACTCCTGTGCTCACCTGCTGTAGGAACATTACTAAGACAAGGCACTGTTGCCAACCAGTGAGCCATTTGTATGCTGGAACTGCACATCTGCTGGACATCGTCTCCAATCCTGCAGTTAAAAATGCTTGATAGAGTCAGGCTTGGTGACACAGGCCTATAATCCCAGCTACTTGGAAGGCTGAGGCAAGAGGCTTGAAAATTTAAGACCAACTAGGATTTCAAAATGATTTCAAAGCTAGTCTGGGAAACAGTGAAATACTGTCTTAAATAAAGTGTATAAATGGGGCTAACAAGATGGCTCAGTGGGTAAAGACCCTTGCAACCAAGCCTGACTACCCACGTTTGGACTTTGACCTCCATACCATGGTCTAGCATGCCACTATTCCCAAATAAATAAATAAATAAATAAATAAATAAATAAATAAATAAATAAATAGTAGGCAATACACTCATATACATAAAATAAAAATAATAAAATATTTTTGAAAGCTCCTTTTATCCTTTTCTACTTCTTCCATGATTCCATTTGCTAAATACAAGTCTTCTGTGTTTTTCTTGTGGGGTAATGCTATAGGCCCTTGCCCATGCTAGATATCAATTTATCTCTAGACTGTACATTCATAGCCCCTAATATATGTCTTAATAATCTGATATATCTAAGAATGTGATAATAAGATATGCATTTGTACCATATTATGATATAATTCAATATAGAGAACAAGTGACTGTGAGGTGCCCAACCCTAAGTGATGCAGCTATAATGCATCCTCTACATTCAAGGCTCAGGGAACATCTCAGAAGAGGAGGTGGAAAGAATATAAGAGCAGAGGGTCAAGACACGTCCTTCTGGTTAATGCATTCTAGACATGATAGGGAAGTTACACCAATGAGGTCTCTACAGTGTGGTGGTCTAATGATATCTGAATAATGACAAAACCAGTTGACATGTCAAGGTGTATGGGGGGGAATCCCACCTCAAGGTGATGGGATCCCCACCTCAAGGTGAAGAGCTACAGGGGTCATGGGATCCCACTCAAGGTGAAGAGCTACAGGCAATCAATGGATGCTGAGGGAAGGAGAATCAGTTTTCTCCAGGGACTAGGTCCCTAGAGGTTATCTAATCTCAAATGGACAGGCCTAATAATAATCAAAGAAGAGAACAAGAAATTGAGAGAGAGTGTGTGTGTGTAGGGACACAGGAGGCTCTGGTGGGAGACTGGGAGTGACAGAAATAATGCAGAGACAATACTGATGTAAGACATTTTCAAAAAAGAAAAAACGGGCTTCATCTTTTAGTTAGCACCCTCTGGAAAGTATATGATTCCTTTTGGTCTTTTGAAAAACCCTAATTTATATCCCCAATAGCAGGTGTGAGGACTCACAGTAGATATGATATGCACCCTAAAGGAGCCCCACTACTGATGTCCTTTGACTTCTTTGTAGCTAAGATTTTATGAGACACTTTGGATCAATATTCAGCATACATTTCTTTTTAAACTTTTAGTCTATAGAGAACAGTGGAGACCAGTCCTATCAGATGGCCACAGTCTCTATGTATGCTCATCTCCATGGCTAATGATTTGAAGGAAGTTTGGATCTCTGATCAACCTGGCTTGTTGTGGGCATATGTGTGACAGTATATGCCAACCTGAGCTTTATGGCTAACCTGCAAATTAGGGAAGAAAAGGAGGCAAAACTTTAAAAGTGGTTTGGTAAAAGCAATTTGTATATTTATTCATGATATGTATGAAACTTGCATGAAAATACAAAGTCTTAATGTTTTTTTTAAATTTGTGTTTTGCTGAGCCTTTACCAGCCGCAAGATAAAAATACCAAACGTGAAAAAGCATTCTGTTTGCACACAGCATATCTGATGATTTGCTGAATCATCACTAGTCCAGAAAAATAAGGTTTTTATTAGGTAAAATCACAATGAAGGCTGTTAGTTTCCCTTCTGCACTCACTGTTGGTGTGTTTCAAAAAATCCCTTCACCCTGTCTCCCCCTAGTATCTCCTCCCCATCCTTTCCATCTCAGCACAGGTATCAGAAGTTCAAGGTCATCCTGGGCTACATAGGGAGTTCCAGGCCTGGGATACATGAGACCCTGTCTCAAAAAAATTGACATTTTTAATAATTTAAATAATAAAGCAGGGAAAGAACATGTTATAGAAATATTTGTTCCAGGGAGAGCAGACTAGCCGCGGGAGACCCACAGCATCATTCTCATTCTGACAGAAATGTTCATATGCAAGTGATTTTGGTTTTCATACATAATGTCTAGTCTCAAAACACAAAGGTCCCAATACTTACCTGGCAGGGGAGATACCATGATCATGAAGGTGGTTTTCCCAGGGTGAGGCTTATCTATTGCACTCCAGATGCGCTGATCCCTGCGATTTCCCCAAATGTGGGAAACTCGACTGCAGAATTTGTGGAAGTGGGGGACTGCATTCACACTCTCCCTTTATTTAAAAAAAAAAAAAAAAAACCACAAAGGTCTGTCTTGGTGATGTCAGCCCTCTCTAAAGGATGATGCCTTTGTCCTCCTGCTCCAACTTCTGTCTGCTGGCCAGCTCATGTCTCACAGCTTTTTGACTTTTCTCTGAGTAAACTGGACCCTTTCTATTTCCTGACACCATGTCAGGGTGATGATACCCCATTCCTTACACAGAGCAGCAGCCACATTGTATTTTGGGTTATCCTTATTGTCTTTCTTAGTGCAAGTTCTTGGAAGAGCACTTATTTATCTTCCCAAACAAAAGCCACATTTCAGATATTAGCAAGGTGCTTTGTTTTATCTTTGAAGCAATATACTAAACATTCATAAGTAATTTCAGAGTTATCACCCAAACATTTCAGTTCTAGACATTCTGACCCATTTCGGGTGTTATTGGGACAGTCAGTGTAGGTGTGGTATGCTGATCTAGAAAAGTAATCACAAGAGAATTTAGCATTCAAGAAATGTGCGAGTAGAGACTAATGGATGGTATTTCTGCCACACAGAGAACACAAGGACACTAAGCTCAAGGGCACTTAAAGAGTTGCCAGAGGCTTGCAAGGATCCTTTACAGTGAGTGATGATAGAGTTCTTCAGCAGAGTTTTCTTTTTCTTTTTCATTTTTATTTTTGCAGAACTAGGGGTTGAACCTAGGGCCTCAGCACATGCTAAGCAAACTACCACTGAGCTACATCCCTAGCCCATTTTTAATGATCTTCTCTCTCTCTCTTTCTCTCTCTCTCTCTCTCTCTCTCTCTCTCTCTGAATTTATGTGTATTCCATACAGAACATCTTAATTATCTTTGTACGCCTTTGCCCACTGGCACCCTTTCATAGCCCTCCCACTGATCTCTCTCTCTCTCTCTCTCTCTCTCTCTCTCTCTCTGTGTCCATGTTTCAGTGCATGCCAGAGTGTGCTCGTGGAAGTCACAGGGCAATCTTGAGTGTCTGCCCTCACTTTCTGCCTTATTTCTGACAGATCTCGTGTTGTTCCCTGGTGTGCACGCCAGACTAGGTGGCCTGCAAGCTTCTATGAATTTCACAGATGTGCTAACATCCATCTAGTAGTAGGTGAATTCTGGGCATCTAAACTCAGGTCCTCATGCTTATGTGACAAGTGCCTTACCTACTAAACCATCTTTGAACTCTACCCTTATCTCATCTGTTAGTTTTTGTCTTGAGACAGAGTATCACTAATTTGTGCAAACTAGACTTGAATTTGCCCTATAGCTCAGTCTGGCATCAAGCTTGCAGTCCTCCTGCCTTAGACTACTCAGTACCCGGAATTAAGAAACCTGGGCCACCAGACCTAGCTTTTATCAGGGCAATTAATCCCATTCATGACAGTCTGCTTGCTGTACTGTTGCACTGAGGATTTTCAATGTTAATTTTGGGGGGAGCAAAATTGTTTAAACCACAGCAACTTAGCCATATGAGTTATAGCACAAAAAACAAACAGCTGGGCCCTGAGCAGTTATAAAGTACTTGGAAGGATCCCATATTCAGAATTCTTATACTTTGTTAGAAGAATAGACAGGTACAAATAACTAATTTGAGATACCCAGTAGGGCACATAGCAGGCACCATTTATTAAACAGCATATTAAGCCATTTGCTATGCAGGACTGCTTAGTATTAGTTAACTTCATCACAGACACTAAGGCAGATGGCATTTTCTGCATTTATAGATGCAGAGATACTTAATACAGCTGTGTAGACCTTTCCTAAGAACCTGAAGGAGTCAAGCGCAAGTAAACTCAGCTCAGGAAGAATCTACTGGCAGCTCCATATTGCTGTGTAGCATACAGTACAATGTAGACACTGGCTGTAATGGAAAATCAGCAGAAATTACAGCAGAAAGCCAAGGGTTTTATTTACAAGCAGTTCACAGTTTATCTGGGGTCAAGCAGCACAAACAAAATAACAGCGAGTTATGTGTCACACCGGAGGCTATGCCAGGGCTGTCCTTAGGAAAGGGGGAAGCTGACCTGCAGTGAAGATACTTCACTAAGTACAGCAGGTAGATGTGTGGAACAAATGCACACACCTAGTTCATGCTAGAAGCCTAAATTATTACACAACACTGTTTGCCTGAGTAAAAGCATATATGCATAGAACATAGGCTCCTTTTGTGACAGTGACAGGTACTCAATGTTATTAAGAAAGCTGCTTAGCATGAGGAAGGAAATGGGCATGTGCCATGCATGTCCAATGTAAGAATGAAGAGAGGCCTGTTGTATGACCACGATGACAATGGGGGTAAAGATGTATCACACAAAGAGGGCAGCAACATGTGACTAAAATGACTGCGCGCATACAACTTCCTGCCTGGTACCACTGAGCCCCGGGGATCACCACCCCCTTGCAATTTCATATGCAGCACGGCATTCAGTTACATGTCTACCTTCACCTTCTGGGACACCCACTGGGATCACAGAGACAGGAAGTCCAGGCTGAAAAAGCTGTCCTGATTCTTCCGGAAGGCTCAAGCCCCCTTGCTGATTCGAGTCAGGCCAAAACACCGGGTTGTTTCTCTTCTCGGGACTCCTAGTTCACACACTCCATGCTCTACTTTCTTCTGCTCTGTATCCTAACTGCTCTCAACTCTTTAGTGTTTATTTACTGTAGACAGTCCAGTTCCTGTGAGAATAGAATTAATTCCCCAGGTAATAAGGCCTTCCCTTTGGTCAAATACTTGACCTCCATCCTGGTTCTTTTGTTTTGACCCGTGTTACATGATGTGTCTATTGGGATCTGAAGGAAACTTAGTTTATGTTGTATTTTCTTTATCACAATAAAACCAGAAGGAACTCCTCACATGACATACTGTATGCCAACGTGAAGACCATGCTAAGAGGCACAAGCCAGTCATAGAGAGGCCAATGATGTATGATTTCTCTCCTATGATGGACCTATATCATCCATCTGTCTATATGGACTGAGACAGAATGCAGAGTGGAGGATGCTTGGGGGGGGGGCAGGAGCTGGAGGTGGGGAGGTAGTGCTTAGTGATACAGAGTTTAAGTGGGAAAGAAGAAAATGGATGCAGATGGTGGGGATGGTTGCCCAGTAATGTGAAAGCACTTAAGACCACTGGACTGTCACTTAAAAGTGGTTAAAATGGCATATGTCATGTTATGCAAATTTTATTATAATCTTTTTTAAAAAGAAAGAAAAAAATCCGGAAAGGCAAAAGCAGGTTTTTGTGGATTCTCATTAATCAGGACACCTTCGTTCAGTCAGGGAGTCACAGAAACAGGGTAGTCTTCACTCACACTGAGTCCTGAATGGTCCCTCAACGCCTAATCTTTTCATCTGACACAAAAGATGAAGCAACAGGAGTGAAAGCATTCAGTGGTTCAACCTGTTCAAACTCTGGCTTCCTGATCATTGCCGTCAGCTCCTGAAGGATCACAGAGACTCACCCAGGCTCACAGACTTCTATCAAGCGGTCTTACTATTATTGTTTAGCATTTTTCTCAGATTGGGAAACAGACTCAGCGGATCAATTTCTAAGACCTTGAAGTCATTAGCAGGATACCGGCAGTGATGCCTGACTCCCAAACTATGGAGGCGTCTCTCTTGTTAGCCACTTCAGGGCTCCGTTCTGGCTGAATTTCCACTATGAAAAGACGTGGGAAAAGAACATGTGAGTTTAGTCCATTTCAGCAACTGTGATGGGAAATGGGGGTGTGATCTGTGGCCTGACACCCTCAGTGTTCCCACACATCCCATAAAACCTCCTCTTCACATGACAGGAGAGCTGAGGGCTGGTGAAAGTTACAACTGGTCTCAATAAATAACACCTAAAAAGAATCAATGATTCCCACTGAGAAAGGGAGAGAAAGGGGAAAACATTTCCTATATAGAATAATGAAAGCTAATAAACATAGAAGAAATGATTTAACCAGAAAAGCACTATTTTATATACTTTTAAATAAAATAAATATTTTTGAAAAAGATTTATATGTATCTGTGTGTTGTACATGCATGCATACATCTGCATGCTCACATGTGTGCAGGTATCTGCAGAGACCAGAGATGGTGTTAAATTAGATCCCCTACAACTAGAGTGACAGGCAGTTGTAAGCCACCTGACATTGATGCTGGGAACTGAATCTGGTCCTCTGAAACAGCAGCAAGTACTCTTAACTACTGATCCATCTTCCCAGCCTCTTCCATTTCACATCTGTTATATCATAATTTATTCAAGGAAATGATTAGCAAAGGACGCTAAAGCAATTGGGTGAAAGTTTGAGAACAAGATTGTCTCAAATTATTACTCCACAGATTCTTTTTAATTAGAAAGGAGGAAAAGATAAGTTAACAATGTATCTGGAAGATACACTTTAGGTAAGAAATCACACTTTATCACTGTTTTAATGCAATGAGAAATCAATTCATTGTTTTGAAAAAGGACAAATGTGAAAGAATTGGGACTTTATCCTGCCTTCCTGCATAAACTGTACCACTGGAGCATTGCTTTACAATAATATTTCAACTAATAAATCAAAGGTAATTTTTAAAATTAGAGTATTTCCATTGTGTATTTATTTATTTTTATGTATATGAGTATTTTACTTGCATCTATCTAAGTACACCTTTGCATGCAGTCCCTGAAGAGGCCATTAGAAGGCGTTAGATCTTTTAGAACTGGAATTATGGGCCATTTGTAGTCACCATGTGGGTGCTGGGAACTGACCACAGATCCTCTGAAAAGAGCTGTCAGTGCCTTAAACTACTGAGCCATCTCACCAGCTTCTTAGGGTATTTCCATTTTGTAATCCAGATGAACTATCAAGTAAAGTAATCATTAATGACTGCCAAAATCACCTCAGAAAAAAACACCAGAATTGCCCAGTATCTTTTCACCTAACTGAAAAATAAAATGAAAAAATAAAATTCAACCTGAAACTAACAATTTCTGGATCCAGTTGCCAATTTTCAAGAAATAGCAGAAGGCAGAGCAGAACGTGATGAATTGCTGGAGTGTGTGATTAGCAAAATCCAGTCTATGAGACACTCTAGAGGTCCAAGAACCAGAAAATACAAAGAAAAGGAAGGTATGCTTAGATTTAAACTCAAAAGATGTCTTTTGTTACCGGGAAAGACTAAACTATAATGTCCAGGGGTGCTCAAGTTGGTGATTCGACTCTGTAAAGCAGCAATTACTATAAAAGTAATCAGGTAACTGGAGGAAGAAAAGATTCATCACTGCAACGGGGGTGCATTGAAAGACTTTTAAAGTGAAAGGCAAAGCATGGTGGTTTGTTTGTTTTCATGTAGATAAGACTGGCCTCAAACTTGCTATGTAGCTAAGGATTGCCTCTCATCCTTCCTCAGCCTCCAAGTGCAGGATTACTGACCTGTCTTACTTTGCCAGCAGGCAACTGTTTTTTTGTTTGAATTTTAAAAAAATATTTTATTATTTTTATTTTATGTGTATGAGTGTATTGCCTGTACGTATGTGAGTGCACCCATGTCATGCAATGCCATGGATGTCAGAAGAGGGCTTTGGATTCCCCTGGAACTGGAGTTAAGGATGGTTCGTAGCCGCCATGTGGGTGCTGGGACTCGAACCCAGGTCCTCTGCAAGAGCAGTCAGTGCTCTTAACCGCTGAGCCATCTCTCCAGCCCCTGAATTTTTAAAAAATTTGAGTGGTAGTAACAAAGGAGGTGACTTTTCAAAAACTTATTGTCATAATTTTTGTGTTGTATACATGTTGTATATATGCCCATGTGTCTGTGTGCACATATGTACAAGTGCATGTGTGTGTAGAGGCCAGAGATCGACATCAGGTGTCTCCTCTGTAACTCTTCCCCTTGTTTTTTGAGACAGGGTCTCTCACTGAACCTGGAGCACTCTGACTTACTAGAATGGCTGGACAGCAAGCCCCAAGGATCTCCTATCACTGCCCCACCAGTGCTGGGACTGCATGGGTGGTAGGTTTTGAAACTCAGGTCCTCAGGTTTGCTCAGCAAGCACTTCCCTGACTGATTTCTCCAGCCACTCATTGTCACAAATTTCTTCTGTGTGGTTTTTTTTTATATCTTTATTTTACATCCCAATTTTCAAACATTTAAATTAGAATATACCGAATGCATAAATATCAAGTACAATGTGCAGATCTTGTTTGGATCCTGGTTTGAACCAAGAGTTGGGGAGGGGGCGGTATTTAGGAGGCAAATTTAACAGTGCTTTCCTTTTTATTTCTTTTTAAATTTTTTTTTTATTGTCATCATTTGTGTGTGTAGATAGGAGTGTGCCACAGCATGTAGAGGTCAGAGGGCAACTTTCAGGAACTGGCTCTCCCCTTCCCCTGTGGGTTCTGGGGATTGAACTCAGATCGTCAGATTTGTGCAGCAAATGTCTTTATACCATGTGTGATCTCCCAGGCCCAGATCTTTAATATTAAGAAATTATTGTATTTTTAGGTATAATAAAGGTATTTTGTGTTTTAGAAAAGGTCCATATATTTTTTATTTATTAACCACATGATTAGAAGAAGCATTTCATTACAGCTTTAACATACTCAATAACAATTTTCCAGAGCAAAGATACATATCTTTCAAAAGTGGCTGTAAGTTTTTAGGTTCACCTGGTGATTTAAGAGTTTGCCCTTCTTATTAAGGAACCATTTA
>NW_008335287.1:698659-704768 GCF_000622305.1 Nannospalax galili
TTGGTGTTCTATATGCTTCTTGTATTTGTATGGGCATGTCTTTCTTTAATTTTGGGAAATTTTCTTCCTTGATTCTGTTGAAGTTCTGGTCCATGTCATTATCTTGGGATTCTTTTCCTTCCTGTATGCCTATCATTCGTAAGTCTGGTCTTTTTATGTGTGTCACACAATTCTTGCGTATTCATTCTTGTGTTTTCTTAAATATTTCATAATCTTTGCTTGAGTGGTCTAATTCGTCCACTTTATCTTTCAGTCTTAATATTCTGTTTTCCATTTCATTCATCCTATTGGTGAGGCTTTCTCCTGTCATTTCTAATTGGTTTACTGAGTGTTTCACTTCCTTCTTCATTTCAGCCTGAGTATTCTTCAATATTTCTAACTCTTTTCTGAATTCATTCAGAAGTTTATCCCTATCTTCCTTCAGTTCTTTGATTTCTTTGTGTGTTCTTTAAATTCACTGAATTCTTTTATCATGTTTATGATTGTTCTTTTGAGTTCCATATCCTGTATTTTCTCTAGGGGTTTATCATTGTACTCCTCTAGAGGTTCTATTGGTACTTCGTGGAGATATATTATTTTGGTTTTTCATGTTATTATTTTTTCTCTGTAACTTTGACATGTGAATTTCTTTTATAGTTTCTGATTCTTGTGTGAGACGCAAGCCCTCCTTTGTTGAGTTTAGATCTGCTTCTTGTTGTAAACTTTATGTGCCTTTGTGGTTTACTTGTTGGGCATGAAAAGCTGGTTGGTCTAGGGTTCAGGTTCTCTCTTTTGATTTTATATTAGAGTGGCCAAATTGGTTTCGTCTTCAGGAGTTCCCACAGAGGCCCAAGTCAGATGAGGATCAGATGCTCTCAGGTGTTCTCCTAATATCTGGATCCCTCCAGGAAAGATGCTGCCCTCATAAATTTGGGGGCTGGGCTGGCCTGGGAGCAAGGCCCAGGAAATACGCTGGTCCCAGGAAGCTGTTGGCTGGGCCACCCAGGGATGCAAAGGGAGGTGGGGGTGGGAAGAGGCCCCAAGGTCTCCTGGGGACTACTGGGAGGAACTGGGTTGGTCTGGATGCAAAGGATCAGGAAGTAGTGGGGATTCTGGGCAAAGAGGTCAGTCCAGGGGTCTGAGGTGCCAAGACAAGAAATGGGCCAGTACCCAAGCTAGGAGGGGAGCTGGGAGGGTGAATGAGGCTGGGTAGGCCACCCAGGAAAGATGCTAGCACCAGGAAGCTCCATATTTTTAAAACTATGTATTATAATATATTTAGATAATATCTGGGGGCTTCCTTTAAAATAACCACCCGGGGTAGAACAAACAGGTACAGTTATAAATGAAACAAACTGCCCACATGCTGACAGGTGGAGAGTTTGCAAGGAACATGGCGGTTCACTATACAATGTTCTCTACTCTGGTGCATGATCTGTAAGTTTCTATAAGAACAAAAAGTATCTTTTATCCGTATGATTTGGATGAGAAGTTCATGACAAAAGAAAGCTGCAGCCACAAATTCTGTCCATGGATGGCTCAGGCATTTTTTTCTCTCCCTCCAATGAACTGTTAAAGAAATTTCCCCTGTATAAGACATTTGACTAGGAGAACAGCTATTTCTGGACCAGGTGTCATTTGTCAAAGAAAATGTCCCTGAGCACCAGCTATCCCAGTGCTTCTGAATCAGACTAGGATAAATAAAACACATTCTGCTTTCACTTTGGGTGGAGACAGGAGCACAGAGTGCAGTAGTTGTATAGAACAGGACCAGAAGCCAGGTTTGGGCACCTTATAAGACAGAAGCTTACATTCTGCAATATGAGGTTTATACCTAAAGCTGGTCTCTGCAATGCAGCCCACACTTACTGAATAGCTGCTCAACCTCATCAGCACCCAAAGTAAAACAGTAATCTGTTTTGTTTTCAAGGCCTCACTGCTTCCGTTTCATGCTGGCATCAGCACCATGTGCCTTCTGGGGTGTCAAGTTGAGAGGAAAATATTTCTATGACCATTCTGCTGCTTTTAAAAATAACACATCCTGGAGCCAGCTGTGATAGGACAAAAAGCATTAGCAACATTTCTACCACTGATGTTGCCTAAATAGCTCTCAGAACTTGCTCAATCTTTTCAGCACTGTGATATAGACATCACACAGATGGCTTGTATCATGGGGTCTATTTTAAACAGACCATTTTGGAAGAACATTGTTTTTAATCAAAAGGTAGAAAAAAGTTATTCACCCCATAATTTTAAAATTATGGTTTTGGAAAAAAGCAGCTCACATTTTACAAGGTTGTATCCTAAGTTCACTGTGTGATTCATCTTCTTGAAACTTACCAATACAAATAGAGTTCAGGTGTACAATCAATATCTGATAATCAATTAGGGAGTGAGAATGCCAGTCTAACAGATGGAATCACTGTTGGATCCACAGATCAGGCTACAAGAGACTATAGAGATTGTATTCTAATACCTAAAGAATGTGTTCCTCCAAAGGTGCTCTGTGCAGATGTGTGAGGGGCAATGGTCTATTGCAAAACAGAAAAACAATGGCATGATATGAACAGGGAAAGTGTTCGTATATTAGTTACTTGTCTCATTGCTGTGATAAAATACCTTGACAAAAGCAATTTAAGAAAGGAAAGAGCTTATTTTGCCTCACAGTTACAAAGTACAGATCGTCAGGATGTAGAAGTCATGGTGGCAGGAGCTTGAGGTAAGTTGGTCGCATTGCATCCACAATGAGGAAGCAGAGAGTGATGAAGGCTCATGCTCAGCTCTCTTTCTTCTTTTTATGCAGTCCAGGACACCAGCCAAGGAAATGGTACTTCCCACATTCAGGGTGGGTCTTCCCACCTCAACTTATTCAGGACAATCTCTCCCAGGCACACCCAGAGGCTTGTCTCCAAGGTGAGTCTAGATTCTGTCAACCATCAGAGTTGGCTTAATCCAAGACTCTTGAGTCACATAAGGGAAATCTTATGACAAGGTCATCCCTTCTTTGAACCAGAGGCATCAGATAAGGGAATTCAAGGTACAGTTTACAAACTGGAGTGTAGTGCCCTAATGGTGCTTATAGATGGATTTGCCTGGCTTCTTTTAAATAATAAAATTAAAAGGAAATATATTTTAAATGAAAATATTTCACACAACATTCTCTGTCTGTTACTTTTCTTGAAAATGCCCATATTCCCATGTGGCAAACAATTGGGTAGAATTGTTAAGAGCTGTCTCCTATAGGCCGCTCTCCAGCTGTCCACAGAGCCCACCTAGTACCTTCACTGTTTTCCTTCCTCCCTCCCTCCTTCCCTTCTTCTTTTTGTGTGCGTACATGTGAGGGAGGGAGGGATGTTACCAGGTGATATCCTTCATAAATAGAATTTTTTCCATTTTTTTATATTTAAAAGTTACTTTATGAAGTCATTTTTAAAAGTTTTATTATGTTTGTTCGTTTTACGTGTGCACATATGTGTATGTATGTAGGCACATTCATGTTGTGGCACACTCGTGGAGGTCAGAGGATAACTTGGAGGAGTCAGTTCTCTCCCTTTGCCTTGTGGGTCCCAGGGAACAAACACAAGATGTCAGGCTTGGCAACAAGTGCCTTTACCCACTGAGCCATCTTGCTGGTCTGTTGGTTTTGTTTTTCTAAATCATATTTGTCTACAACATTATACTTTTGTGTGTGGGTGGGGGTGGGGGGTTGGGAGGTTAAATTAATGGAAGAGCAAAAAAAGTAAAAGTTTCAGTTCAGAAATAAAATGATTTTTTGCCTGGCCAATCATCTCTTCCTGAAGTGCTGGATGTTTTCAATTCCTTTATTTTATTAGTATTACATTCCATGGCTCTTTACACACCGTGAAAGGATTTTTTTGCCTTTTCTAATTCTCAAATTCTCTTCTCTGTTAATGCCATTGCCTCTGCAGTCACCCACTAGCCTCCTTTATTTTATAATTTATAAAATGTCCACCTACATACTGCACCTTAATTGTGTCATCTGCCAAAAAGCAAGATGATTGGGAAAGAAGTCTTAAAAACACTTCCTACACATTCACACATTGTAGAGGCCTTAGATCACAGGCATTTGGGAGTCCCACTGTGTCTTGGGGAACTTTAGAAGGATTCATGGCAGAAATAACTTGGGAAAGATAAAATCTGGAAGATTCTCTGTAGCATGAGTTTTGAGTGTTGACTCATGGAGCAGCCCTGACATGGTCAAGATCCTTCAACTCTTTCCCCATCATAACCACAGATATAAGCATGTAACTCTTTCATTCAATCATTCATAAACTGGTTATTGAGGATCACTATGAGCAAGTGGTCAGAGGTTAGCAGAGGTATACACATGTGCAAGTGGAAGATACTGTATTTTTGGTCACTTGCACACAGTAGGTACTTTCTACTTTTCCAATGGAAAGAGAAGTTTTTCTAAACTCAGAAGTAATGATAGTGCTGCTGTTAACAATAACACAGACAGAATTTTTTAAATATTTTATTTGCTGAGTTGAAAGGCATTTTAAGAGTCTCTAAACCAAATATCATTTTGCATTACTCAAGGCTATTTCAATGTGGTGTTCAGTAAAAGTTGACAACTGGTTTTTATGTCCCAGTCCTCATAGCAATGAGACTCTGCAGTCCATCTTGCATAAGAAATTATCCCAATGGCACGGTATTATCTATGTAATCATACATATCAAAACAATACAACCCTTCTGAACTATATCAGCTAATGTCATGAAGTCAAGATAACTGGTCAATTCAGCTTTTTGACTTGAACTTCAAGCTGCGTTTGTCATCTCTCTGCATTGTCAAACATCAAAGTTTTAAAATATTTTATTTATTATTTTTATTTTATGTGTATGAGTGTATTGCTTGCATGTAGGTAAGTGCACCCATGAAGTGCAATGCCCGCAGAGGACAAAAGAGGCCATCAGATCCCCTGGAACTGGAGTTACGGACAGTTGTTAGCTGCTATCATCAAAGTTATTTTTA
Organism: Nannospalax galili; assembly: GCF_000622305.1. Classification (NCBI taxonomy): domain Eukaryota; kingdom Metazoa; phylum Chordata; class Mammalia; order Rodentia; family Spalacidae; genus Nannospalax; species Nannospalax galili. The sequence goes on from NW_008335287.1 coordinate 703,634, forward strand.
AAATCAACTTTATTGAGAAATAATTTAGGAGCAAAAAACCATGTCCATTTAAAGTATATGTAGTCGTTCTTCCTTCTCTGAAGGCATTGTGTGTCCCATCCAAAGGATGCTTGAAACTGCAGATAGTGGTGAGCCCTATAAATACTGTTTGTTCCTATAATACACACCTGTAACAAAGTTTAACTTATAAATTAGGCTCAGTAAGAGATTAACAGAAATAACAATGCAACAGAATAATTACAACAATATTTAAAACAGGAATTATTTCTAGAATTCATTTAACATTTTTGAACTGTGGCTGACCACAGGCAACGGAAACCATGGAAAGTCATGTCATCGATAAAGGGAGGTACCACTGGACAACTCTTTTCAAACCTAAGCTGTTAATGACCTGTGCATTTAAAACTATGCACCAATACAAGTAAGCCTAAGTCTTATATAATTGACATAATGGTCAGTTTTGATTGTCAACTTGGTTGGATTAAAAAACAATTAGTAAACAACTGAGTGTGTCTGTGATAGTTTTTCAGAGACATTTAGATCATGAAGGTGCTGCCTAACCAAAGAATTAATCCTTTGATGGCTCGTAACATGTTGGCATCACTGGGATGTGTTGAGAAGTAGGAGGTGGGGCCTGGCTGGAGTTCCCTTCCTTCTGGAAAAATTCTTCCTTTATGCTACTTGTATTTCATGGTCCATGTGTAGGTGTCTATCAAGTTTATGTAGACAGTGAAAACTTGACTTGATCCCCTTACAGTTTCTTTTTTACATTTTAATAGCTCTTATAGTATGAACTACTTTAAAAAAATATTTATTATTTTTATTTTATGTGTATGCATGTATTGCCTGCATGTAAGTAAGTGCACCCGTGTTGTGCAATGCCCGTGAAGGACAGAAGAGGCTGTTGGATCCCCTGACAGACAGTTGTTAGCTGCCATGTGGGTGCTGGGATTCGAACCCGGGTCTTCTGCAAGAATAGCCAGTGTTCTTAACCGATGAGCCATTTTTTTTCAGTTCATTTTTTAAATTATTTATTTAATAACCACACAATCAGAAGAAGCATTTCATTACAACAGCATTGATATATTCAATAACAATTTCCAGAGCTAAGATGCATCTCCTTCAAAATTGGCTG
>NW_008335287.1:704795-718994 GCF_000622305.1 Nannospalax galili
TATTTCAATAACAATTTCCAGAGCAAAGATGCATCTCTTTCAAAATTGGTTGTAAATTTTTAGGTTTACAGTTGAATTGATACAGTTATACACTATTGGACTCCATATAACCCCTATAAGGCATAAAATTAAATGAGGTTTTAAACTTTTAAAAAGATCTACATTTCATTATTAAAATAGTTTCATATAGAAAAATTCATTTTTAATACAATTGATACTAAAATGCACATGTATTTCTAATCTCCATATATCTGATTATTACTAGTCACAGTCGGTTACTTTCTGAGCTCCTTGGCATCTGAGCATGGATATAAAGTCATCAGGTAGATTTCAATGATAATGTTTTTCCATCCACCCATTATTAAGGAGCAAATTTTTATGCTTTGAAGAATTATTAATTTTAAAAAAATTTTTAATTAATTAATTTATTTTTATACCCACTTCCCAGATAGCACCCTCCCATAGCCTCCCTCCCCCCACTAGAGCCCTTATACTCTGATATCCTTGCTACTGACAGACAGAATAGTTTATGTTTGCGGCTATGTCAATGATATTCATTGTTTGGTTTCCTATCCTCCAAGAAAGAACCATTTTGCAGCTTATGAGGGTTTCTAGAAAGTGCCGAGAAGATTTAGACTTACAATATATGTTTTCATCATGTAAAAACGTGTCTTTGGATAACAAATTGGATATTGTTGCAACATTTAAACCGAAAACTGACAAGTACTTAGAGAGTATTTCTGAATACTTCTTTCAAATAACTAAAAAACATAACAAAATGAAAGAAATTCATTTTCTGTTCCACCTTTATCCTTGCTATGTTGGCATCACACCTAGTTGAACTACCCTAAAGTGAACAGCGGCTATGTGGCACATTGAAAAAATTTATCTCTTAAGACTGTTTTTGAAAACATGTATGTATTTGATTAATAAGCTAGTCACACGAAAAAAGATCCTAACTCAACGACTTCTCAGATTTTCAATTTCTATAAATTGGAGCATCTCCAACTTTGACAATTCAATAACTGAAATATAGAGGATACCTTCCATCTTCAATGCAGAGTGTTTGGGGGGTAATTCTTTTATTTGTTTGTATTTTATTTGTACGAGTATTTTGCCCACACTGTAGTATGTACATTCTGTGCATGCAATGGAAGTCAGAAGAGGGAGATGAATCTCCTGGAACTGGAGTTACAGATGGTTATTAGCTGCCATGTGGGTGCTGGAAACTGAACCTGGGTCCCCTGCAAGAGCAGTCAGTACTCTTAACCACTGAACCATCTCTCCAGTCCCAAGGGGTAATTTTTTAATTGGGGTTACAACTTATATATTTATGTTAGGTTTTGCTTTCTAAAAATCAAAGAGAAAGATAACAGAACAGAAAATCACCAGGTTTGTTAAGGACTGGATGTGATGTCTTGTTTATGTGATCAACAATCCCACTGAACCACTGGATTCAGACAACCTGGCCTTGGCATGTGACTAGGTCTTACCCCATACAGGTTTTTTCCTTTAGTGAGTACTAGGAATTCAGACTAAAAAACAAGCACCTGAGCTATAATTTTAATGAAAATTGAATAAATAGAATCTACTACATTTTTTCCTAAAAAAGATTTTTTTAAATTACATTTATTTATTGGGGAAGGAGGACGCCCATGTATGGAGGTCAGAAGACAACTTGTGGGAGTTCATTCTTTCCTTCCACCATGTGGGTCTTGGGGATGGAACTCAGGTTGTCAAGCTTGGTGACAAATACCTTTATGCATTGAGCCATCTCACTATCTCTATGGTCCCCTAAAATAGATTAGCTCATCTAAAAACTTGTTCCTTCTCCTGTAAACTCTGTTGCTATCAACACAAGGAATTTAGATCTAACACAGTGTTCTGGAAACTAAGCAAGTGGTGTGATGTTAAAATGATGCTGAGGTACTGCTAACTTTTAAGTGATAACGGATGACTCACTATTTTATCATAACGAGAGAGTGTATAGAGCCTGCCATTTTAAAACTGTTAATCTCCAGGTAAGCCTAGAGATCTGAAAACCTATGAAGCATCATTAGCCTCACCGGGGTGGTTGTGAGATTACATTCCATTGCAGAAGGGAAAAATTCCAGGCAGAGTGGTGAGTATCATGCACTGACTATCAAGCTTCTCCAAGACCAAAGGGCCAAGACAGGTGCTATGATTTTAGTTGGTCAGTAGAGTTTCATGTGCCAGAAGCTTGACTCCCCAGCATTGAGGTGGTGGAACATTTAAGAAGTAGAGCTCAGCGGGAAGTAATGAAGTCAGTGCAGTGCCCTTGGGAAGGATTAATGCTGGTCTTGCAGTGAGCCTTAGTTCTCTCAAAAGCACATTATTATGAAGAGTGAGCCTGACCTCTGACTCTCTGGCTTTCTGCCTCACCATTGTGACGAAACACAAAGAGCCCTCTCCAGAAGCCAGATGGGGCCATCTGGTCTTGAACGTCAAGCCTCCAAAACTGAGATCTAAGTAAACCTTTCTTCACAAATCACCCAACTTCCAGTTTTCAATTATAGCAACCCAAAACTGTTAAGTTTTGAACTAGAGACTAATCCAACTATGCCTACCTAGAGCAGCCTTTATCACAGCTGCTGTAAAGGAAATGGCAAGCCCTTTACCGAAAGCCTGTCTGTGACTCTGTAACCCTCTACAAAGCTCCTCAGGGGCTCCAGGAAATCAACAGATCCTAGACAAGAGCTGCTCAGGTCATGCCCATCTGCAACCCTCTATTTCAACCTTCGTAGCTGGTTCTGGAATCCCCAGGAAAGACAGACATGATACTGAGTAACCTTAAAAAAATTTATTGAATTTTTGTGTATTTTATACAGAAAATCATCTTTTTACTCCCTTCCCCCTTGGCACCCTCCCATAGCCCCCCTCACTGGAGTTCATGCATTCTGTCATTTGTGTTAAGGCCTATCATGTAAAGTTAGTGTCCCCAGATGTCCCTCAGTGCAAGTTCATCATCCTATCTAGAGTCCCTCCTTTTAATAAGATCAGCTCCTACTCACCCAGCAGTAATCAGCTGCCAGTAATTCTTCGACTAAGTTGGGGCCTGCTGCTCATTCCATGGTTCTGTGCTGGGGTTTTGTCTGCTTGAGTTTGCATAGATCTTGTGCATGCTGACACCATTGCTGTAGGTTTGTGTTGGAAGGGTCCCAGGCACCTATAAATCTATTTCTGTATGGTCATGTATCTCTTCTCTGGCTCTTATAATCTTTCTGCCCCCTTTCCCGAAATGGTCCCTGAGCCCTGAGTGGATGGATTTTAATATAAGAGTCCTGTCTAAGGACCCACACTCTGCAGACACTTACTGCCAAGTCTAAGTGGCACATCTAGGATGCAACCTCTATACCTAAGGCTTACAGAACATAGAACAATGGATGAAGAGAACATTAATGCATCTTTCAACTCTCATAAATGAAGCTCCCTCGTGCAACAGAGGGCCAGGAATGCAAAAGGTCACAAATGGCTGAGTAACCTTTTTTTTTTTTTTTTAAAGTGTATTTATTATTTTGATTTTATGTATATGAGTGTATTGCCTACAAGTACTCATGTACATAAGTGTACCCATGTCCTGCAGTGCCCGGCAGAAGTCAGAAGAAGGCATTAGATCCACCGTAACTGGAGTTACAGATGGTTGTTAACAGCCATGTGAAACAAAACCCAGGTCCTCTGTAAGAGCAGCCAGTGTTCTTAACTGCTAAACCATCTCTCCAGTCCCCAGAGTAAACTTCTAAGACTCCCCAGGCATCTGGATTCCAGCACTTCCCGCCAGAAGTTCACAGGCCAGGCTGCTGGACTCCAAGACATGGGAGGGGCTACTGATAGGATGGGTACAACTTAACTCAGTGTGCCCCTCATCCTCTCTTCCTTCTCCTCACCACTTCCCCTCTCCCTACTTCCCTGCATCCTCTAAGTCACCCTTTAGCAAGATTCTTTCCTCCCTTCCCTGGAATGCAAGACCCTCTCCCCTCCCCTGGCAGCCTGAATTAGAGACAGCCTGACTATAAACAGTACTATAGATTACAGGTCAACCACATGGCATGAAACCTCCCCTTTCCTTTGAGAACTATTAAAAAGGACTCCCACTCTTGCCCGTGGTCCTGAACTCTCCTCAAGGCCCCACCATGCTGTCTTTCTCTGGCGTCAATAAGTCTTCTACCTAATCTCTTACCTGAAAGAACAATTCTCTTCAGTGTCTCCCTTGAACCTTCCATAAACACAACAGCAGATGATCCTCCACACGGCACCTGCATTGAGAGGCAAAAGCTGCAGTGAGTCTGTCCCACTCCAGAATCAGAAGCTTCCCAATTTGACATTTAAGATCCATGTGACCTTGGCCAATTTGCATAACCTCAGACCGAAATTTTTACCTATAGCCTTAATAAATTCTAATCTATTGGGTTAGAATAAAATTACCTGCCCTGTAACAATAAGGGCTACAACACATGTGAGATTATGTGCTTAGTGATGTGCCTGGTAGACAGCAAGCGAATGTGACCCTCCCACACTGTCCTCTGTGTATGCTGTAAACAAAGGGAACAGAGCTACCCATTTGGCTCCTGCTTTGCCTTCAGCTCACAAACATGGTCACCGTGGTCACTGTGCAGTGGAACTACAACCTCTGCTTATGGCTCTTCCTAGAGGGGAAAGGTTTTCTTATTAGCATCACAAAGTATGTGTTTCTCTTACCAATGTCAGTGAACTACCAACAAGAAGAGTCAGCCCGCCTTCCTGAGGAGGGCAGATGGATGTTATTGTGTGTATTCACCTCTGAGGGGCAGGGTGAGTGGGGCCTCCCAAGGTAATTTAGAATGCCACTGTCACATAGTAGGCACAGATGAAGACCATGTTCCTCATTATAAGCAGGGTTGAAGTTTTCCCCATTTTTTTTTTTTTACCCAATTTACATCATTACTAAGAGATTACCTACTTGATGAGTCTTCCTCAGACCACCATGTTGAAAACAACAACCCATTTCTCCATCCTGATTCTCCTAGAATTTTCTATTTTCCTCTTCCTTAGCCCTACTAACCTGATAAAAAAACATGGCTTTCAAACTGATCATGTCTGAGCAAATTGTCTTTCTCTCTTTTCCAGCTAACATATAATCTTCTGGGGGACAGAAACCTCTGTCAGTTTTGTGCCTGAAATTATTGGCAATTTATTGAGAGAACAAATAAGCAAATTGATTGATCCTAATTACTCTGGAAACTTCCTCAATTAGTAAGCCAGGGAAAGCTAGGGCAGTCTGGCTGAATTAGAAAAAGGAGAGGAGGAATATTTCAGTATTTGATTGTTGAAACATATGCATATATGCATCTCACGCATCATGGCTTCTGACGTCACCAGCCATCTTGGACAGGCCTGACTTCTTCCTCCCTACTCTTTCTAAAGAGACCCTTCTCCCTTCTCTTTTCCCTGCACTCTGTAATTTCATATCAAAATAGCAAATGCTCTTGCTGCTACATATGCATCTATCTATATCTATAGATATAGATATCTTTTTTGTGTAAATGAATGTTTCAAGAAAAGTGTGAAAATGAACTTCAATTTCAAAACAAAGATGTTCTACTCAAATATGCCAATGTAATAAAAAATCTTTAATAGAGATTTATTGCACAGCAGCAGCAACAAAAACTTGATCCCACTGAGAGAAGCAACAAAGGAAGTCTTAGAAGTTTGAGAAAGTAAATGGTAAATGAAGGTGTCATGGTCAGCTCCCATTGTCAACTTGACACACCTGGGAGGCAGGAACCTCAGTTAAGGAATTTCCTATATGAAATTGGTCTCTGGGGCATTTTCTTGCTTGTCAATTGACGTAGGAGGGCTCAGCCTATATGCATGGTATCATCCTTAGGCAGGAGGACCTGGGCTGTATAAGAAAAATAGCTGAACAGGAGTCTGGAAGCAAGCCAGTGAGCACATCCCTCCATGGTCTCTGCTTCAGTTCCTGCTTCCAGGTTCCTACCTTGAGTTCCTGCCTTGGCTTCCCTTGATGATGGTCTATAACCCATAAGCCAAAATAAACCCTTTCCTCTCCAAGTTGATTTTGGTCAGTGTTGTATCACAGCAACAGAAAGAAAACCAGAACAGATGGTAACTGCTTTGATGGACATTATCGCTCATTACCAGGAGCCAGTTGATGGAGGTCCATTGAGCAGCAGGTGAAGTGAGCTCTGGGATGGGCCCTGGGTTTCTGGGGCCCTGGGCTTCTGGGGTACTTTCCGAGTGTTTCTCTGAGGCCAGAATATCTGTGCCTCTATGCTGCAGCCCCCACGGTCCTGATCAGGCTCATTGGTGCTACAGCATCTGAGGCAAACACCTCAGAGAGACGAAGAGAACACAAACAATCAGATCTGCAGCATGGTGTGAAGAAAACAGAAGGGGCTTGTGAGCTGGGATGCTTTCAGCATTATGAATTCACTTCCATAGTCAGCAGCAGAAGCAGCGTGATCAAAAGTCAAAAGGAAGCTGAGAGCCCTGCCTTCCTATCATCACCTGTTGGGGCGTATGTCAAATGCAAAGACATAATGTGTTTTCCTTCCCTTCCAGACTCCTTTTTCACCTACTTTCCATGCTTTACAGACATTTTAGGAAGTGGATTATTGTTCTGCCTCATTCCTCTAGGAAGAAAAGAATAGACTCTATCTGTCTTCATTTATTTTCTCCGACAATGTGTGTAAGACTGAGATGATATCTGGATCTTGCTCCCAGGGATTTAATGGCCATCCATTAATATACTGTGATCAGCAATGCAGAAATATGAAGTGCCGACTCGTGGTGATGGCCATGAATTTCAAATTCTTAAACTCTTACTGTAAAGAAACAAAATTCTTCTTCCTACATGAAGATGTGACCAGCCCGAGGCCCAGTGGGTGACTTTTATGTACTTCTATAAATTTTAATTACACACATAATTAAAACGAGGAAAAGAGTCACTTTAAATATAAGGATATACTTCCAATTTCTCAACAAAATTATTTCTCTTCATAAAGAACTTAGTACACTCTAAGCACCAAAATTTGTCAGAATCACATGCCTCAATGACCTGAAAATGTATTAAATTAAAATAAAGCTGAAAACAGCCTTTAACTGACTGTTTAGCTAGTAGTCAATCCACTAACATAAAAAATCATGTCAGCGTAATTGGAAATTAAGACATTGCCAGATATTCCTTGGTAGAGGCCATTGCTTCTATCCTGAAGCCTTGTCAGGAGGAGTACCCCCAAACCAGACTGGCACATGAACCCAGAGCAAGAAATATTTTCACAACATTCAATTCTTTGCCCTGCACCAACCTTAACGATTTGGTTTGTAAATATCAGTAGGAATCACAAAATGACAGAGGCGCTAGCCACATCCCATCTCTAGTACACATCAGTACCCTGCCCCAGAGGGGCTCCAGAAGCACCCCAGAGCCCGTGAGCAGCACCCACAGGACCACAGGGCCAGGGCTTCACACAGGAATCGACAATCTTATTCTAAACAGCAAAAAGGGATACCATTCCTCCCACACTACCAAACTGCCAACGATTCTGTGAAACTAGGCTCTCCTAGAGGCCACAGCAGTCACGGCTCAGTGGTCAAGAGCAGAAGTTAGGGCCCAGGCAGAATTGGAGCTCCAGCAGTTGCCATGGCAGCAGAAGGCCTATGAAAAGCTTCCAGAAGCAGATCTGTCTCAAGAGTTTATAACACAACCATATGCTGTCTGTGTTTAACACATGCTGAGGGAAGACAGTTCAGTCCGTTTCCCCACTCTTTCCATCAGTCTGCACTGAGATTACCTGGTGACTTTGTAGAGACGCAGATCCGATGAGGTCTCTGACCCAGGTTCTCAAGGAAGTCTGCAAGAAGGAAGGCTCAGCCCTTCCCCTCAACCTGTGCAGGAAGTCCAGGACAAAGCAGACACTGCTGTATGCTTAGCCCCACTGGCTGAAGTGTCTGGCCATGCAGTGACTTTTACCCCTTTCGAACTGCAGACTATTTGATCAGGAAAACTGATTCCACTGTAATAATAGGATCACTTGAAAATAGAGCTAACACAGATGGTGCAGGCAAATGCTCCTTGGATCTGCATTTGTTTTAGAAAAGTCAAAAAGGGCTATATCTTTTTACTGTGATATTTCTTTCTTTTTCCTTTCTTTATTTCCTTTTTTCTAAGTCAGGATGTCATGTACCCCAAACTATGTAGCTGAGGATGACCTTGAACTTCTAATCCTGTGACCTCTACCTCCTCAAGGCGAGGATTACAGGCCTGTGGCACCTGCACCTCACCTGATTTATGCAGTTCTGGGGATGGAACACAGAGCTTCATGCTTGCTGGGCAAGCACTCTACCAACTGAGCTATATCCCCAACTTTGGGATCATTCTGTGACGTTCGTTCTGTGACAACTGAGTGGCCCGTGGATTTCCCAGATTAATCCCTGTTTCCTGGATGTGCTCCCATGTGTTTTTAGGTAAGGTCGGCATTGGACTCAATGAAGGAGATTGCCCTGCTCAGTGTGCTTTCTCATCATCCAGTCCCTGGGGGCCTGAATAAAATAAAGGGTACAGAAGCAAGAAATTGCCTCTTTTCTTTCTTTTTCATTGCTGAGCTGGAGCATACCATCTTATCTTCCTTGGCCCTGGAACTGGGGTTTACATCATCAGCCCCATTGGATCTTGGGACTTCAGATATAGACTGACATACCAGTGGCTTTCCCCAGGCTCAGCTTGCAGGCAGCGGGTTGTGGGACTTCTCAGCCCCTACAATCACGAGTCAATTCCTCCTAATCTCTCTCTCTCTCTCTCATTCTCTCTCTCTCTCTCTCTCTCTCTCTCTCTGTGTGTGTGTGTGTGTGTGTGTGTGTCCATGACTAATACAAAGAGAAAAGAAACTAGTTTTGGTTTGTAAATATCAGTCCTTCTCTGGGACAAGTGACCAGACCTTTAAATGTGGGCCCATTCTCTAGATAATTTCACCGTTCCCTCATTCCAAGAGATTCCAGGCTTTTGAAAAATTATTGTGGTAAAATATACATAACTTAAAATCTACCATTTTTAGCTTTTGCAAAGTGTATATTCAGTGACATTAAGTACACTTCCAGTGTTATACAACCATCACTAGGATCCACGTCCAGAATTGTTCATTGTTCCAAGCAGAAACTCTGAACCCAGTAAATGATCATGTGTCATTCCTCCCTCAAGAATCCTCTGGCCACCTTCATTGTACTTTATGTCTCTATGAGTATGCCTCTATGCTCTAGGGACCTGGTATGAGGTGAATGATGTAGGACTTGCCCTTCGTGACCAGCTTATTTTACTTAGTATAATGCCTTCAAGGCCCATTCACATTGTAGCAGGTGTCAGACTTTCATTCATTTTAAAGGTTGAAATATACTTTCTTATATACCCATGTCTTATCTCATTCGTTCACTCATCCATCGATGGGCATTTGAGTTAATTTACCTTCTGGCTACTATGAAGCGTGTTGCTCTGAATACCCATATAAGTGCCTGAGTCTGTGTTTTTAATTTGAGGGGCATACACCTAGAAATAGAATTACTAAGTCATGTGGTAATTCTGTATTTAACCAAACTTTTCTCCACAGAAGCTGTACCATTTTACATTCTCACCAAGTTTCCCCTTTTAATGTCTGTAAAAGGTATACCTCTGCCACTTTCCCTGTTTTAACATACTGAGGGAAGGTGGCAGTAAACCCAACACTGACCCAGTGTCAAGCATTCCATACATTCCCTGAGGTCCTGATAAACTAAATTCAGTAAACATTTGCTAAGTGCCTACTATGAGCTGGCAGTCTGCCCAGCACTAGAGATACAAGCTGCTCAGACTGGTAAGTACAAAAGCACAGTGTGATAAATCCAATGATAGAAGCCAAGCGAGGCAAGAAAGGGGCAGGAAAAGGTTTACAGGAGGGATGAGTGAGTCAAAGTTTGAATGGTGAATAGGAGTTTGTCCAGGAAATGAGGTGCCTAAGTAGGGAACAGCAGGGTCTGAACAGATCCAAGAGGAATAGAGCATTTTTTATTATAGTCACAGTTATGACCCAACTGCTGACCCATGGATATTCCATCAGAAGTTCTGTGGACAGAGGAGGAGGAAGAGTGTGTGTGTGTGTGTGTGTGTGTGTGTGTGTGTCTGTGTGTGTGTGTAAGCATAGGCTCATAAGTTTATGTTTATCTGAAGACAGGACATAGTGACACTTCACAGGTGGTATGTGGAGTCTTGGGACTTGAAGTCAAATACTGGAGCCTAGAGAGGCTAAGCAAAGGAATCAACTACGGAGCACCATCTGATTGCTTTAAGGAATTGAAGCAGTTTTTACCAAACAAAATTGAAAGTTACCTATAGTGTTACAATAGCAAAAACAAACAAAAAACCTTAAAACTGGTCAAGTATAAAAATCTCAGGCCTGGATGAAGGCTCAACTCTCCCGTTTTCCAGATCTCTTGGTCCTAGGACCAACTCTAGGAGGGAAGGTTCACCTTAAGTCAGGCTAAAGACATGGGTGGAAAGCCTCGTACATGAAGGAGATGGTGAACTTTTCCTGCCCAGAATCCCCATCCCTTAGCGCAGTTCTTGTGGACTGGGGTCACAGACATGCGACTTTCTGTTAAGTCTTGCGGCTTGTAGAAAAGCACAGCCTCTCCTTTTCTTTTTCGTGTCTTTTTCTAACCATGTTTTCACTAACGCTTTGGGCTGCCCCCAACATTTGGGGCTTTCTTCCTCTGTCTTTAAAACTCCCCACCATGCGGCTGCTAGTCTGCCCCATGTCTTCCCTCCATGTTGGCTCTAAATGGGCATGGTTTTATGGCTTTTTCCTCTCCCCTCCATCTCCTCCTTGAGGCAGCTTCTGAGAGTTGCTGCTTGCCTGCCCTGAGGATTTTTCCTTAAATTCTAATAACATTGTCCTCAGGCTTCCATTTGAGTCCATTTTAAAATTCTTTTATGAACAAGACTAAGAACCTTCTACAGGGAACCCTGTTTCTCCTCTGACCACATAAAATGTCAGAAAAATCAGAAAAAAAGTGATCTCTTTCCAGCAATATGTAGCCTAAGAAAACTGAAAACTCTTTACTACAACCCCTGGAAAAGATTTACAAAATAGGATAAAAATTCTTTTACTTGAAGAGCCAAAGTCATGCACACAAAAGACAGGAACATTTCCATGTATCAGAAAATAAGGTCGGTGAAAGACAAAGCAGTGGCCTGAAACTATGGGTGAGAGAGGTTCAAAGACAGGGATATACACTAGGTGCTGATAGATATGGCAAGTTTATGACGCAGAATCAAGAAATTCACACTGTGGCCAGGTGTGCACACGCCTTTAATCCCAGCACCCAGGAGGCAGAGGCAAGAGCTCTCTGTGACATCAAGGCGAACCTGGTCTACATAGTAAGTTCCAGACTATAGGAAGACCCTGTCTCAAAAAACAAAAAAAAACAAAAACAAAAACAAAAACAAACAGTAAAGAAAACAGCACTGTGATGAGTTTCTTTGTTACTGACAGTTCAAACAGACAAAGAATTAAGGTATAGGTTTTAATGACACAACTAACATCCCATATTAGTTACTCATGGGCCTTTGTGAGCAAATCCCTGGCAGAAATAGCTAAGAGAGGAAAGTTATTTTATCTCACATTTTCAGAGAAGTTTTAGTCCCTCATGGCTGAGAAGGCTAAGCAGGGGGAACAGCTCCACCTGTGGAGGTAGGACCATGTGGCAGTGGCTGTTTATATGGCACAGACCAGGAAGCAGACAGATTGACACCAGTATCAGAGATGGGTAGAACCTTCAGAGGTCTGCCCACAGTGCCCCACATCTGCCAGCCAGGCCCACCTCCTAAAGGCTCTATAGCCTTCAAAACAGTGCCATAAGCTGGGGACAAGTGTAAACAATGTAAGCTTGGGAAGGTCCTTTAGAGTCAAACCATGGTATATTCCATTCACCACTGGGGAAACCAATCAGATGTCATAAGATACCTTGCCACAACCAAGCCCTGAAGTATTTTCTCAAAAGAAACAAAGTACCATGATATGGAAGTGAAATCATCTTCCTTTCTGTTTGGAATCTTGCATTTTATGAGAACACTGAATGATGATTCTGACAAAGGAGCTCCCCAGATGCACAGTGGATGAGAATTCTTGGATGGCAATTAGAAGGTAAGGGGAGCAATTGGAAAAGAAAAGGTTGAGTTATCACATTAGTAATGTGTGTTAGTTTTCTATGTGAAAGTGAATTACCATACACATAGTGGCTAAAGAGAGCACAAGCAAGCCTGTCACAAAATATCATGCATTTTACAATTTCATTTATATCAAACATGTACAATAGATAATGTTATAGATACAGAAAGCAGTTTAGGGTTGCTGACGGCTGCTAACGGGCATGGGGTTTCTTTCAGAAAATTAGTTATGGTAATGATTCCAAACTCATTGACTGTACTAAACATCATTAAATTAGGCATCTTCATTTAGGAATTATATAGCGTGTGAATTGTATCTCATAAAGCTATTATGACAGACACACACGTTTATCACGTCATTTTCCATGGATCACTATTCCAGGAAAAGCTAAACTAGGGCTCTGCTTTGGGTCTTTATAAGGTGCAGTCAAAGTTTCACCTGGACTGTGTTCACCTCTGGAGGCCCAAATGGAGAAGTTATTTCAAATCTCAGGTTGCTGGCAGAATTCATCTTCTTGTATCTGTAGGAGTCGGGACTTCTGCTTCTTGCTTTATTGGCTAGAAGAAAATGTCTTCAGTTCCCAAAGGTCGCCTTCCATTCTGGCCACATGTTCCTCTCCATGAACCCTTTTATAGATCATTGGGAATAAAGAAGAGAAAATATTTCCATGAGAAAGAAAAGTAAATAAAGTACCAAAGTTAAAGACCATAAGCTACGTTAAAAGTCAGAACAACAAACTACAAGAGTTAACCTTAATTTTTAAAAGGATGGACAAAGAGATTAGTTGAAAATACACATGAAATACTTACATTCAATGTATATGAAAATGCTATGGTCTAATCTTTCTTTATACATAAATAAGTATTTTTGAAACTCAAAAGATGCTGCTTCTTTGCTATTAAATTGGCAAAAGTTAAAACTTTTTTTTTTTTTTTTTTTTTTTTTTTTTTTTTGGAGCATGTAGACCAGGCTGGCCTCTAACTCACAGAAATTTGCCTGCTTCTGCCTCCCAAGTGCTGGGACTACAGGCGTGTGCCACCACACCCAGCTAAAAGTTAAAACTTTTTAATGATATGCAGAACAAATAAGGGAAAATTGAATCATACATTTGTAGTAGGAATATAAATTTCTATGGCCTGTTTAATCCAGCTGATCTTCCTAAAACAAGGCTCTCTAGATAGGCTGACTAGATTCAGCAGATGGACAAGCACTGGAGAATGGCTGGGGGTGTCCACAACACAGAGGACAATAACAGGGATGACAAAGTATGTGGGCTCCAGTATGTGGGAGGGGGAGGCTATGGGAGGGTGCCATTTGGGAAGTGGGTATACAGATGAACAAGATTGTGTGGGATGTTCTGTATAATATACCCGCAGAAAAATCAACAAATTTTTAAAAAAGACACATTTGAGGAGGAAGCATAAAAATTTACTTCATGTTAAATAGTAGAGGTGATAAACATTACCAGTGAAATCTACTTGATGTCTTTATATCCATACTCAGGTACTAAGGATCTGAGTGTAACTGATTGTGATGAGTACTCATCAGATACATAGATATTAAAGACACATGTGCAAACATCTAAGTGTTAGTAACATTAAAAATGTAGGAAATAGCATATTTTAAAATGAAATGAAGATCTTCTCTAAAGGGTAAAAACTCATTCAATTTTATATTTTACAGGGTTTATACTGAGTTCAATATTATATAACTATATTAATTCAACTGTGAACCTAAAAATTTACAGCCACTTTTGAAAGAGATGTATCCTTGCTCTGGAGTGTGTTACTGAATATGTTAAAGCTGTAATGAAATATTTCTTCTAATCATGTGGTTATTAAATTTTAAAAATAATTAAAAAAATAATTCTTCAAAGCATAAAAATTTCCTCCTTAACAATTAGTAGATATGAAAAACATTACCATTGAAATCTACCTGATGACTCTATATCCATGCTCAGATGCCAAGGAGCTCAGAAAGTAACTGA
>NW_008335287.1:719250-732555 GCF_000622305.1 Nannospalax galili
GAAAGAGATGCATCTTAGCTCTGGAAATTGTTGAATATGTCAATGCTATTGTAATGAAATGCTTCTTCTAAGTATGTGGTCATTAAATAAATAATTTAAAAAATATTTTACCAGGGGCTGGAGAGATGGCTCAGCAGTTAAGAGCACTGACTGCTCTTGCAGAGGACCCGGGTTCGATTCCCAGCATCCACGTGGCAGCTACAAGCCATCCTTAACTCCAGTTCCAGGAGACTCCAAAGCCCTCTTCCGACCTCTGTGGCATTGCACCATGGGTGCACTCACGTACATGCGGGCGATACACTCATATACATAAAAATAATAAATAATTTTTTTTAATTTGCCATACTTAATGGTACATGCCTTTAATCCCTGCACTCAGTAGGCAGAAGCAGGCAGGCTTTTGTGAGATCAAGTTCAGCCTGGCCTATATAACAAGTTCCAGGCCAGCTGGGGTTACAAGACCCTGTCTCAAAAACCAAAAGCAAAACAAAACAAAAATTTTATGTGGGTTCCAGGGATTGAACTCAGGTCACCAGGTTTGTTTAAGTGCCTTTACCCACTGAGCTGTCTCAGCAGCCCTCTGCTTAGATAATAAATGACAACATATAAAATGTATTGAATCAATAATTCCATTTCTAAGGATTTATCTTATATTTACATAGTGTATATGTGCATGTGTATACAAATGCATGAGTATGTAGTTTAGACAAGAGCTATGTTTAAAACATATGCAGATCAGCATTGATTGTAACAAGGCAAATGTTAGACAACCTGTCTGCCCTGCATCTGGGACTTGGCTAAATGATTACATCTCAAGTAAATACGGTTTTCTTTCCCAGAATATATCCTTCTCTCACCTGAAATGGTCTTCCCTTCATTTTCCTCCCACCGGGGTCCTCTCAGATATTCCACAGCATATGAATATTTTCTTAGTAGATACGAAAGTATTCCCTTCTATCACATAAATTGTTGCTTACTTTCACTAGCCTGCTATGGTAGATTAATTACATTGTTGGTTGCAGTTAATGATTTCTTTCTATTTTAAAATACCATGTTTTAGAGGTGTTTGCTATTAATCAATTACAACATTTATACCTTCCAGTTTACCCTTTTAAAAAATAGAGGAGGCAAGTCAGTATGCCGTCGTGGTTTCTGCTTCAAGCCCCTGCCTTAAGTTCCTGCCTCGGCTTCCCTCAATGATGGACTGTAAACCGAATAAACCTTCCTCCTCTTCCCAAAATGAAAGCAAAACTATGTGTATTTTTCAAGCTACTTCTTTTTATTAGTTGACAGTCATGATTTCTAGAAATATTTTAAAATATAATCTACCATCAAGTTCAGCATATTCTGCTATACTTGTGTGGTTTGTTATATTTTTTATAGACCTAAATGTTTTTAGATTTAGAGTTTAAAAACATTTTTTAATCTGGCTATACTATATGCAACAGAGCACCAAAGACATTTAGGAGCCTGGAAGGCTCCTAAAATGGCAGTGTGGCCTAGCCCCAGGCAAGTCCCTCTTCTTGTTGGGAAACCAACCAATCCTAAGCTAGACTACCCGGCCTACATCATGGAAAGCTACCCAGACACCTGACTGTCTATAAAAGATGTCTGACTTCCCCGCTCTTCCTCTGCTGTTGTTCCCCTGCTCCCCAAGAGGTAGCCCAGCGGTCTGTTTGCTCTCAAATAAACTGCCCCCCTCCCATGAAGTTGCCTGGTCAATGGTCTTCACCATACAGACCTATTCATACACACACATTCATGTGTACATATATTCATTCTATTGAAAGATAAAAGGCTCAAGTATTACATGTTTCCTGAAATGAGTGTTTTGAGAATTTAGTGGTTAAAATAATATGTTTTTGAATCCAGGCTACATTATTTTCAACAGTGTGACAATCAAGAGGATAGCAACTATGAACAAAATAAAAAAATAATAATTTCAATGTAAAGAAAAATAATAATTTAAAGAAACTTCCTAAAGTCATCAGTTATGAGTTGTTTGTTGTTGCCCCATCCTGCTTTGCTCAAGACCTCAGTTGACAGGGAACTAGTTTTAAATACAGGCAGGAAAAAGAATGGCCCACTGACAATTACCCACGATGAAGAAATTCTCTTTTAAAGGCAGGAACTTTTCAAATTTAGATGATTATGGATTATACCTTCATTTCTGTCTTGAAAAATCTTCAGGCACTTTTGCAATGCTGTAAGACACAAATTAAATTTACCCTGGTCCTCACATTTTCATTTGGAAAATGTATGGCAAATCTATTCTAAAAAGGATGAGATTCTCATATTAATATTTTAAATTCTTAATATTTAAATTTGTCAGTTCCTCTTCCTGCTTAATGCTTTTTCTAGGAAGTGTCTTTTCATTGTACTCTGTTTTTTTTAAACAAAACAGTCTTCAATTTTTCAAAACAAAGAAGATGGATTAGGACCTTCATCTCTGCTTCAGGTACCCCATTCTTGTTCTCAGGAAGATGGAAAGCCTTTTCAAAAGTCATTTGTAAACAAGCTCTCCAGTCAGTAACTCTCCTTTTTTGGAAATGCAAAACAAAATGCACCATTAGTCATCCAAGTCATCTCCCTTTGTGAAAACCATCCAGCTATGTGGTTAAAAACTGAAGGCGAAACCACATTTACCTAGTGGATGGAACCTGAGGATCCTCCACATGCTAATACTGAAACTGACAAAGAGTAGTGGCCAGAAAGGGCTACCCAGCTACCTCTAAGAAATGGAAAACAAATCTTAAGCTCTCATTAAATCTATCTTTGTTCTAAAGTTTGGAAATTAAATGCCATGATCACTTACAGCTTTGCAGGTAATTAAACAACTTCAAGAGTGCTATTTACAAAATTGCCATTCCCAAAACCAGTCTATGGGGAAAAAAAGATCATGTTTCCAAGTAATTCTTTCTGGTATTTAGGATACTAATGAATGGCCTATGAGAATGACCGCTTAATAGAGCAACTAAAAGATGCTCCCATTTGCATCATTTATTGCCTAAGATAGTTGATCTCACACTGAGGACCATTAATTGGAAAGTAGAAATGTCCAGAGCAGAATAATCCAATTTCTGCAAGCCCAACTCAGATCTCCCACAGTCATTACCCACACTCAAAGCCTATAATGATGGCAAATGCACTGCACACCCAAAAACTATCCTTCCTCTAAGACATTGAAACGTCACAGTAATGGAGCCAGAAATAGCATTACTCAATGGCAGAATTCCACTACTTAAAATCTATACTTTTGCCTCAGTAGTCTCTTGTTTTAATTTTTTACAGAGTTCATTTATTTTTATTTTACGTGTATGAGTGTTTTACCTGCATGTATGTATCCTTGCCTGATGCCTGTGGTGGAGGCCAGAAGAGAGTGTCAGATCCTTTGGAACCAGAGTTAAGGACAGGAGTTAGCCACCATGTGGGTGCTTCGAATCCATCCTGAGTCCTCTGCAAGAGCAGCCAGTGCTCTTAACCACTGAGCCACCTCTCTGCTCCCTCTTGTTTCAATTTTTGAGGTAGTTTTTTTTTTTTTCAAACTTGTCTGAACATGACATGGCAAGACACTATTGTGACCTATTGTTTGATTGATAATAAAATTGCACTCACGTTGTGATTCTTTGAGTCACTGAGAAATGCCTCCTTCCATATCTGTTAAAGTGCTAATAATTCAAAGAAAAGGAAATCTAAACCTGCAGTGATAACTATCAGCCAAATGTGCTACAAGGATCAACTTGTGCAGTCCTGGAGACCCCTCTGATTTAGGAGTCCTCACCTTAGTGCTGTAGTTTAGGAAATATAGCTGTAAAAAAGATTAAATAACTCACCCAAGGCTACATATGGCATTAGAATTTGGTCCCAGGTGGTCTGACTTCAAAGCCAATGATGTTTTTAAGAATGAAAGTTGAGGCAGTCTCACTGTGTAGCTATGTAGATCCCATTGACCTTGAACCCACTGTGTAGAAGCCCAGGCTGACCTCAAGCACAATCGTCTTGTCTCTGCTTCCTAAGTACTGGGATTGCAGGTGTGTGCCACCATGCCTGGCTCAAATTTTTAATAAAATGCACTTGAATAATACTTAGATTCACCAAAATCAATCTAATTAATTTCTGGAGCTGGGTTTATTCTTGTGGTTAAATTACAATTTACATTTGATACTTTTTAGCTGCCTCAAATGAGAGCAATACAATTAAAGCACTGTCCCCTGTTACAAGAGCCCAGTTCTGTGACTACGGGCCAGAAAGCAAACTGTGCACACACTCAGGGGAAGCATCCTTTAAATGTCTGGTTCTGTCGTCAAGCAGATCCGTGTTCAAATCCTCAGGGCATTGTCTAAGGACTAATTAAGGTCATTAGGCAAGCATCTGATAAGTGTCTAACAAGCAGTAATTAATTCAATTGTTTACAGAGTGGCAAAGTCTATCTGTTCATTGTTCCCCATCACATGGCCAGACCTGGAAGGAAAGAAAGGGATTGGAAGGGAAAAGGAAAGGATACCGGACAAAACAAGGTCCTTAGGGCCAGGAGTGAACTGAAACCAAGAGCACACAGAGACCAAACCTTCCACTTTACAAAGTCAGAGACCTTCCTTTCGTGGCCTTTCATTCTACCTGGGCTTGATAAAGCTTTCCTCTTCTGTCAAACCTTCCAATTCCCACAGGAGAGGAAACAATTGAGCTTGGCAGATAACATGCAGCTCTGTGATGACAACAATGCTCAGACATCGAGCCTGATGACAGAACAAGCTGACGAGTTCATACCCTCTACCCAGGATGGCGAATTCACAAATGTGTTTTGCCACCTTCAAGTGGAGACAGATGTATTTGGGGGAGAAAATGACTTCATTGCAAATGAGATCTTCCATGTGTTGCTGAGCAGCCCCTGCAGTTTTGACAGGTGCCAGAGAGGCGGTGGAGGTAGGCTTGCAAATGTAGTCGCCATGCCTCCCCCAACTGTGCCACGTGTAGGATCCGCAGGATGTGCGGATTCAGTTTCTCTTGGCATTCCTTCCCTTGGGCATAGCGACAACTCACTCCTTGGAAGAAGCCTTCCTGACTGATGTACTCAATCTCTAACTTCCATCTTTTCTGGAGAATTCTTTTAGGATGCTCACTGTGTGCTGAGCTCTGTTCCTAAGTGCTATACAAGTAATCTGTTATCTTTACATCAGCCCATGAGGGAGCTACTATCTTATCCCAACTTCACGAAGGAAAAGACAGAGTCATAGCAGTTGAGTAGCTTCCCATGTCTGAGCGATGTTTGTAACCTAAGCAGGAAGACACTAAAATCCACAGGACAAGATGGGCAGAGCCTTGTATACGAAAGACATGAAAAGCCAGGACTCAGTCCTGGTCCTGCCACTCCCTTCTAACCAGGGCTATGTGCAGTCAGTGCATATTGTGTGTCCTGAGCCCTGTGCTTATGTACCTTCAGTGCCCTCCTTATGGTGCGCGCGCGCTGGGCACCCTGGCGTGGTGTGCGCGTGCACGCCTGGGAGTCGCAGCGCGGTCCAGTCCCCTGGTCTCAGCCGCCGGCCCTGGAAGAAGGCGGGTCTGGCCCCGCGGGCTTCTCTGTGTCTCTGTGGGTCTCTGCTGCTGGAGCATTGTCCAGCCGTGTACCGCCTTAATTTCACCCGTATACTTTCCTCAATATGCGAGTTCCACCGGCCGCTAGAACACGCGGGAAAGCACGAGGCAGCTGAAGCTGGGATCCGTGAGCCGGTGACGGAGGAATGCTGCCCCCTGGGGAGACTAGATTGCAGGCAGGAGACACAGGACCCAGTCCAGTCAGATTTAGTGTTACAGCTCTTTATTCCAAGTCTCAGTGACCCAGTTCCTGCTCTAGCTCCAGCTCCGCTTCTAGCTCCAAAATATTGAGAGAAGACTAGGATATTTTATACCATGGGGGTAGTGGTAAAAGCTTTGGCTGATAGATACTTTGTGAGATACTCTATTTGCATATGGAAGTGGGCTCCTGCCATGCTGCCAGACCACTGACTGCCTGAAAAATCACACAGGAAAGCATGGTATTTCCAGAGCCAGAGGCCATGTTTATGTTATGGCATTTGTGGTGGGCACTTCAAAAGGAGAGTCAAGAAAAATGCCAGGGAGGCACCCTGCTATGAAAGGAGTCTCAGCACATAACTCCGAGCTCGTGAGCTATCCAGATATGAAGAGACTTCTACTTCACATAACAGAGGCCCCCAACACCTCCTCATTTAATGCAGTATCTATAGGAAAGGAATACTACTAATATCTTTACAAATGGGGAAAATCAAGGCTTAGAGTGAGGTAAGGAACTCACCCAAATTTATATAATACTGAGAGTTGGAGCCAAAATTGTAAAACTCCATCTGAGCTCATCTTAACTACTGTAGGGTCAGTGCCCTGACCCTAACCCTTGCCACCTGTCTTGCATATTTGATCTTTCTGAGCTTCAGCATTCTCTTCTGTGAGCTGGGAATAATATCCTTAATGACCTCAAAAGAGTTAATGAAACCAGAAAGGAATGTAAAGGTGACCTCCAGTGATACACAATCAGAGCTGCTATCACTAAGAAAAAATTTTTTTTAATTTATGTGCATGAGTGCTTTGCCTGCATGTGTGTAAGTGCACCTGTGTCATGCAATGCCTGCAGAGGTCAGAAGAGGGTATGCAGTCCCCTGGAACTGAAGTTATAGACTTTCATTACTGTGATGTGGGTGCTGGGAACAGAACCTGGGTCCTCTGCAAGAGCAGCCAGTGCTCTTAGCCACCTCACCATCTCTCCAGCCTCTTGCTATCATTTTTTTTCTGGACTGCTTTAGATTTACTTCTTAGTTCCTTCAGATATCCCCAACTAAATGCCAGTTTTGTTTCTCAAAGGAAAAAAATGATTATTTATCTGCTTATAATTTTATTGCCCATAAAATGTGGACACTTTCTAGGCACATATTCTGAACTTTATACATAATAGTAGGCATACAGGATATTACTGCCAGAGAGTCTGGCTCAGGAGGGAATGTTTGCAAAGGTTAATTTGGATTCTTAACAAATAGCCGTTCTATTTGTAACACTCATGAAATAAACATACATATTTCATTTAAGCCAACCCATAACTATGTGACTTAACCTCAAATCAATACCAAAAAAGATTTAAGGAAGAAAGCCACTGTCTTTTTTACTAAACTCCCTAACCTGAGAAGCCCTCCCTTCCATGGTGTTCTGAAGGATCATGTGGTTAGAACACAGTGGTTCTTCTTCATGGGAAATAAATACATGGTTTGTGATTCCCCCTTTTCTTGAGTCTTCTAAAATTTTCTCTGCAAAAATAAACTGGGTTTAAAAGTTGGGCTAATAAAGTATTCTGTTACTGATTTGTTAATTTGCAACTATTGTCAAAACTCTACAAGACATGCTGTAAATTCATATTCTTCACAGAGCTGAGGCATGGATTGGTTATGTGTCTCCTCCCTGACCTACCAACAACTTAGGGGCTAGAAGATAGAACAGAAAGGAAAATGAACCCCAGACATTCACTGAAGCATAACTGTGTCTTTGTTCTTGAAAATAACAAAGCAGAGCAGCAGAGAACAGCCTTTTCCTTCAAGCCTGGCAGGTACCTGACTGTCAGAATCTTTCACCCGCTCTCCCTCTGGGTTTCTTCTCCATATTTTCCCACAGCTTCCTCCTTCTCATCTTTCGGGTCCTTGTCTTGGAAAGGTCTCCACCCAGAGCTGGAGTAGCTCCCTGATTCGAGCCAGTAGCCCTCTTTAAGTATCTGCACAGACTTTCCCTGGCCTGCCATTACCTCAGTTGTTTGTGCCCACTATCTGCTTCCCTTGTTCTGAGTACACACTCCTGCAGGGCTGGAATCTCTGTTTTCCTTGCTGCTGCATCCCCAGATGCTAGGCTGTACTGAAGGTACATTTAAGAAGGGGCACCTCAGGCTCTGGGTAATGCCCTGTAACCTTTCTTGCCTGTGGCAGCCTCAGCTCAGACTCTAATTCATACATTCAGTGATTGTTCCAAACATGTGTGTCATGACTGCTAGGGTTCATGTCCCTCCTCTAGCTCTTACTAGAACCCATTATTCCCAACTTTGTATGTCCTTGACTTGGGCCTATACAGTGCCTGACAAGTTATGAAGATTGGCTGAAATATCACAGGTACCAAGTTTAGTCTGCTATCTGGAGCAATGTAAAGTTGCAATAAATTTTAGCACCGTTATTGCTGATGAAAGGTAATTTATGTGTGATCTGTTGGACTTTTCCCAGAGTTGATATCATTTGGTGTGCACAACCCTGATGAGTCAGCACCTTTGGAAAAATGGAAGCTTGGAGAAGGGACATAGTGGTCAGAAGGAGTCAAGAAGTCATCCACAAGGGCAGCCAAAGGAATATTTTGTTATCCTGTGTGTATATGTGCGTGCATGTGTGTGTGTTGAATAGTGTGTAGTACACATGCACATGTGTATGAGTACATGCACCTGTGCATGCATGCAGAGAAGCCAGAGAATTCAGGGTGTCCTGCTCTATCACTGCCTTGTGACAAGGTCACTCACTGAATCTGGAATGAGGCTGGCCAGCAGCTGCAACCACCCTCCTGTCTCCCCCTTCCCTACCCTATCAGCGCTGATATCATGGGCAGGCTTCTGGTCATGCCTGGCTTTATATGCCAGTGCTAGGGATTGGAGTTCCTCACACTTACACAGTAAGTTCTCTTACCCACTGAGCCATCTCCCCAGCCCCATGGGTTCTTTTTTTAATTCTCTTAGTGTATACTAATCAAAGAAGCCCCAAAGTTGATATGTTGTAATTTTCAGATATTTTTCCAGGTTCACAGAGACGTTTGGATTAATACTACAAGATGTGATGGCTTTTGTGAATGATTTATGGTGTCTATTGCAGGGCATGATGAAATCATACATTCTTGCAAGCAAATCTGTATATCAATATCATGTCCAAGCATTCCATAGCACACAGTTATGACTTGCCTGCTCACAGGCTTCCTCAAGAATAATGGTCAGTCAGGCATGGTAGCATATGCTTTTAATCCCAGCACTTGGAAGGCAGAGGCAGGTGGATCTCTGTGAGATCAAGGTCCACCTGGTCTACATAGTGAGTTCCAGGCCAGCTGGGGCTAGGGACACCCTGTCACAAAACAACAACAACAACAACAACAACAATAATAATAATAATAATAATAATCAATGTCTTCAAAAAGTATACAAACAAGCAGATGAGGGAAGTAAGGAAATCAATTTAGGACCTGGATAAGAAAGTCAACAGTGTAGATAATAAAGTCAGCCAAGAGGGTGAAAAAGCCACCAACATAAATGAGAAATTCAACAAGGAAATTAGTATTTTGGAAAAAAATAGAAATTTTAGAAATAAAAAACTCAGTGCATCAAATAAAAAACACAATGGAAGCATCACCAATAGACTAGTCCAAGCAGAGGAGAGACTATCAGGAATAGAGGACAAAGTCAAGGAAATGCTGCGTTCAAACACCAATGAAGAAAAAAATAAATGAGCGTGAACACAACTTCTAAGAACTCTGGGGTATGATCAAAAGACCAAACCTAAGACTCTAAAAGCCAGGAAACCCTAAAAGTCAGGAAAGCATGTAATGAGGTAGAAGAAGAGGCTGAGAGAAAAACTAGAGTCATATAAAATGTATTCAATGATCTTATAGCGGAAAATTCCCAAAATTTAGAGAAGGAAATGAACATCCCAGCACAGAGGCTCTTAAAGCCCCAAATAGGCATGACCACAGAAGAACTCTCCATGGCATATCACAGTCAAGACACCAAAAATGCAAAACACAGAAACAATATTAAAACTGTGAGATAAATGACAACTCACAAAGTCAAACACATCAGAATAATGTCAGACTTCTCAATAGAAACCCTAAAAGACAGGAAAGCACGCAATGGTATATTTCAACCTTTGAAAATAACAAGCTGCCACCCAAGATTGCTATAGCCAGAAAAGTTATCTTTTGAAACCAAATAGAAAAATGAGGACATTTCAAGACAATCACATACTGAAAGAATTCATGACCACCAGGTCAGCACTGCAGATGATACTGAAAAGAATCCTAAGCTCAGAGGAGGAAGAAAGACAGTCTCAATAAAGATAGCACAGGAAAGAATAAATTTATGAGAGAAATGAATGAATAAAAGAGAACTAAGACAAAAATCCATCACTGCACCAAGTGGGTCCCAGGGATTGAACCAGGGGCAACAGGTTTGGTGGGAAGAACCTTTACCCACTCTCACCTCAGCAGCCTGAAAACTTATATTCCAAAAAACTAGAAAATCTAGAAGAACTGGATAAATTCTTAAGCACATATTACCTATCAAAATTAAATTGAGGGGATATAAACAATTTAAACAGATCCACAGCAATCAGTGAGATTGAAGTAATAATAAAAGTCCCCAGTAAGACATATATCATCTAATAGTGAAGGAATGGAAAATATGCCCCACGTAAATGACAAACAGACGTGAGCAGGTTGACTATATTTGTATCATACAAAGTATATTTTAATTAAAAACTCATAATAAAGAAGAATTTTTAAAGAGACAAAAGGGAAAGGTTAATTCACCAGGAAGATATAAATACATTCACCCAACATCAGAACATGTAAATATAGAAAGCAAACATGGAGAGAGCAGAAGAGATCCATAGTAACACAATAGTAAGGGATCCCGATCAGTGAGAGACAGAATATCAATATGGAAATAGCTGGCAACACTAGACTAAGCAGACCTTACAGACACATGCACAAGTGTCTACAGGACTGTCGCTTAAGATACATATTATTGGTATATACACACAGGACATTTCAGAGGAGAAATCCCATGCTGAGTTACAAAATAATTCCTAACAATTTTAGGATAACTGAAAACATAGAAAGATCTTTTCCAATCACAATGGAATGAAATTAGAAACAGCAAAAAAAAAAAAAGCTAGAAAATACATTGAGACTAAGTAACACGCTCTTGAAAAATCAATGAGTGTGTCAAAGAAAAAAATTACAAGGAAAATTTAAAAAATTGAAACACATGAAAGTGAAAACATGCTAAATTATATGAGATGCAAAAACAGTAGTACTAAAGGGGAAGTTCACAGCATAAAAACTATTACATTAAAAAGACAAAAAATATAGCCACTCGAAACATGAGGATATCTCAAGGAACTAGAAAAAAAAGAGCACACTAAATTCAGTTATCAAAAGAAAGAAAATAGTAAAGGTCACAACTGAAATAATATATAGGACAGAAAATAACACAAAAATCAACAAAACTGAATCTTTAAAAAAAGAATCTTCAATATCGACAAAACTAAAGTTTTGTCTTTTATTTTGCCCACAGCCAGGCTAGCTTTTATGTCTACTAATACCACTTTTTTCTAACAAGTATAAGAAACTGAAACCAAATTATTGAACTGTTCTTGCATTACTTTGACAAAATTCCTGAGAGAAATGGACTTTAAAGAGGAAAGCTTTTTCTGGCTCAGAGTTTCAGACCATTGTTTCTGGGTCTGTTGTGAGGCAGAACATCAAGGCAAGGGCATACAGCACAGTAAAGCAGCTCACCTTATGGCAGATGGGAGGGAGAGAGGGAGGGAGGACAAGAAGAGGGAAAGGGAGGGAGAGTGAGGAGAGAGCCTGGGGATAAGGCCTATCCAGAGCACAGCTCCAGTGACCTACTTCCTTCCAGGAGTCCCCACCTGCTACCTCTCCACCACCTCCCCATAGTCCATTCAACTGTGAGTCAGTCTGTCAGTGGATTCATCCTTTGATTAGGTTAGAGCCTGCATAATCCATTGAGGACTAAGCTGTCAACACATGAATATTTGAGGACATTTCAGATCCAATAACCATAACAGACATGTATATCTTCACATCACAGAAGAGCACATTGAATCTTAAGGAAATCAAGCAACTTGCCCAGGACCCCACACAACTCATAAAGGGTAGAAGTAAGGCTACAATAATCTGTCCACTACTGTGAGTCATATATTACTTCCTATGGGAGATCTTGTGACCAGAATAGTGTATGGTTGTGATAGCATAGTCATAAAGCCTTCAGATTGGCTGATTTCACATAGCAGTGTGCACTTAAGGTTCCTGCATACCCTCTTGTGGCTTCGTGGTTCAAAACTTTGTATTAATGAAAAATATTTTTTATATGAATGCACCACAGAATGGTTATCTACACACTATTAAAGGGTAAATACATTTGGCAGTTATAAATAAGCCAGGTGGCCAGGTGTAAATATGCAATGAATGTGTCCTCTCAAATTTGCATGATGAGTTTGTAAACCCCAAGGTGATGATATTAAGAACTGGAGCCTTTGGGAAGTTCCACCTTCATAAATGAGATTTATGACCTTATAGGAGACCCCAAAGAGTTAATTTCTCTACCACAGAAAACTACTAGAAGGTGCCATTTATGACCAGAAAGCAAACACTCACCAAACACTGATCGTGCTGACAACTTGAGAGTGCACTTCCCTTCTTCCACAACTATGCAAAATAAGTTTCTGTTGTTTATAATCTACTCAGTTCATGGGATTTTGTTATAGCGGCCCAACTGGGCTAAGACAATTTATATGCAGAGTTTTGGGCATGTTTTCAACTCATTTAAGTAAACACCAAGAGGCATGATTGCTGGATTATGTAGTAAAAATTTGTTTTGCTTTGTAGGAAATTGCCAAATTATGCAAAATGATATTTCTGCATTCTCATCAGCAGTAAATAAGACTTCTTTTGCCTCACATCCTCAAATGACTCAAGGTACTCCTTACAACACGCACCTGCTCCCTCCCAACTCAATCAATAGCTATCTTGATTGAGAATTTTCCAAGAAGCAGGCCATGAGATATGAATTTAAATGCAAATGTTTTATTCAGGTCTACTCCTAAAGAGCTCCATTAAATAAATGAAGTAAGAAAGGATTAGAAGATATCCACTAAAGGGTGAGTTATCAAACCACTTCAGGCAGCTTGATTTCATCCTACTGTAGAACTCTGGGACTGGGACCCAATGAATAAGACTTATTTCAACAAGGAACACACTCACCTACCCAGCATCCTGTCTGGGTTATTTCCTTCCTTCTTCCTTCCTTCCTTCCTCTTTCCTTCCTTCCTTCCTCCCTCCCTCCCTCCCTCCCTCCCTTCCTTCCTCCTTCCTTTCTTTCTTTCTTTCATGGGGCTTTTTGCTACTCTAACATTCCTCCTCTGAAGACATAACCCTAAAATCTTTTAGGGATTAGATACAAGCTCCCAAATACTTTTGACAGTTTTGGCC
>NW_008335287.1:732605-767938 GCF_000622305.1 Nannospalax galili
TTCTTTGTCTCTTTGTACGTGTGTAATATATGTATATATTTGTGTGTGCATTTATGTGGGGGTGCACTTGCATGCATGTGAGCATGCTTATAGAGGCCATAGGTCAACACTGTGTGTCTTCCTTGGTCATTCTCAACCTTACTTTTTGAGACCGCTCTCTCACTGAACCTGAAGTTCATAGATTTGGTTAGGCTGACTGGCTGATGAGCTCCAAGGATCTGCCTGTCTCCACCCTTTGATGCTGGCATTAGAGACATATACATTGCACCTGGCTTTCATGTTGATGATGGGGATCCAACCCCAAATCCTCATTCTTGCTTGGAAAGCACTTTACTGACTGTGCCATCTCCCCAGTCCCGTTGGCTTATTTCTAAGGGCATTAACTCCCTGAAACATCTACTTGCCTAGTATGTAGACTGAGCTTGCTTCTTTGGCTAGAAAACTCATTCAAAGATTCACAGGCTTTCTCTGTTAGATAACCTTCATCTTAAAAAGAGTACATGCTAAGAAAAACAGACAGGGCACCAACAGCATCTATTCACATCTCTGTGGAGATGTGAATATGTAAATAGCTAAAATATGACTTAAAAATACTTTATTTTGGTCTTTTGATTACAAGGAAGAAAGGAAAACTTAGGCTGATCAAGAAAAGTTAACTTTATTTAAAGATACTAAGAGATTGGTGAGCATGTAAATAGAGAAACAAAATTTATGTCATGCCCAGTGGGTACTGAAACCAGTAAGCCATTAAGAAACAGTGAAGCTACTTGGCTCTTTCAAGATCCACATTCCTGCCTTTCCCCTGCCCATTTCTTCCATTCATCTCCCTTTACTACTATATTAGTCATGATAGGCTGTGCTATGCTCTAGGAACACATAAACTTCACATCTCTGGCTTAATATCACAGGTTAATTTCTGGAAAAATAGGATTGGGGTGTTTTGAATGGTTTCTGCCCTCCCCTCCACCTCCAGCCTGGGATTTTTCAGGTGATTGTGGTTTACAACTTGGTATGTATGCTTTAATAAGTTCCATATCATAAGTAAATGTAGGCACATACGGGGCTTTAAAGAGGGACATCGTCAGTCTATCCAAACCAAAAGTATCTTGTATACATTCCTGTTATGGTTTGATTATGAAATGTCCTCCTCAGGCTCATGCGTTAAAACTAGGTTCCCAGGGTTGGAGCGATGGCTCAGGGATTAAGAGCACCGGCTGCTCTTGCAGAAGACGTGGGTTAGAATCTCAACACCCACATGGCAGCTAACATCCATCCATAACTCCAGTTCCAGAGGATCCATCGCCCTCTTCTGTCCTCCATTGGGCACTGCATAGCAAGTATGCACTTACATACATTCAAGCAATAAAAATTTTTTTTTTAATTTTAAAAACTAGGTGCCTAGATGATAGTGCTGTTTCAGAAGGTTCTGGAAACTTTAGGAGGTAAGATCTACCTGGAGGAAAGAGGTCACTTGTGGGTCATTAAGGGGATCTTGTCCCTGGTTTATTTCTTCTCTCTCTCTCTCTCTCTCTCTCTCTCTCTCTCTCTCTCTCTCGTTCTTCGTCTCCCTCTCCTTTCTCTTTCTCCCATCTCTCCCCTTCTCCTCCCTCCCTCCCTCCCTCTATCCCCCTCTCTCTCTCCCTCTCTTTCCCCTTTCTGTCTGCCATGAAGTGAGCTCCTCTGTTCTACTACATCCTCTCACCCATGATGGGCTGCTAGCTTTGAACCTTTGAGCAAAATAAATAATTCTTCCCAGTAAGTTGTTCGAACTCAGGTATTTTGGTCACAGCAACACAAAACTAACACAACTCCTATGCATCTTACTTTTCTCAATGAACAACGTTTAATGGAAATCCTCCTAAATCAAATGCTGATGTTACAGAGGTCTCCAATTTCTTCTGCCCTCGACCCCAACAGCACTCTCAGTTCTTGAGCTCCCTAAAAAGAATTTAGACATCACACAGGAGTAGACCCAGCAATCAACAGTTTAATTAGAATAAGCAAAACAGCAACAATACACTCTTTAGGAAAAGAGCAGACCAAGAGGAGCAGCAAAGGCCCAATTTTGGCAAATGTGGGATTTTCTTTCTCTTCTCCCTATTGTCCTCTGCCTTGTGCCCCTCTCTCTGGGTGAGCACTTCCAGCAGCAGAGCATGCTTTTCTTGGAAGTCCAGTCACCCAGAATTCAATCTAAGTAGGTGTATAAAATACATGAATGTATAGGGGCTTAAGCACCCCTGAAGTTGAGAAGCCCACTAGAGGAAGGGGTAACAGCATTCTGGGCATGAGTGAGAAACTTTCCTTACCCAGAAGCTGGTTTGAGTAATCCAGCTAGAGGGCACTACCAGATATATTGTCCTTCCATCCTGTGTTGAGGGCTCTGAGCCGGTCCATCTGGAGAGACCACCACCACTATCTTGACCAACAGACAACTATCACCTTTATCTTTACACCCTGTTTCAGACCCTTGAGTTGGCCCACCTATTACTCTTTATGTCTTATCTTTGGGAGTCTGTTGATAAGTCCCTTTTGGAGCTAAATTCCTGCATAACACAAATTCATTCTTTTGAATTGCTTCATCATATTTTATAGGAAGGATGTAATATAATTTATTCACCGATATGTTCAGTGAAAGGTTTAGTTACCATTTCTTTATTGGTTTGGAAATAATACGAAATCTTTCTATAGGCATGCTTACACATTGATGCTCTTTTTGTTTGTTGCATTTTGTTTTCTATGTTTAACTTTGGATTTTGAGATAGGACCTCCTTGTGTATTTTGGGCTGGTCTCAAACTCATAATCCTTTTATCTCAGCCTCCCAAGTGCTGAGATTACAAGTGTACCCATTCACAACTGGCTTGTTGACATGTTTCAGATCATAGTTTCCTACTAGTAGAATTGGTGAATTGAAGAATAGATAAAATTTTAACTTTAATATTTCCATATCTTACTTAGAACCTTCACTTAGAACTCGGTAACCATGAGCTAATAAATGTGTTTGGTAGCACCAGTGTGGCTGGTGCCACCCCTGGACAGATGGCCTTGGGTTGTATAAGAAAGCAAGCTGAGTACAGGCTGGAGGAGCAAGCCAGTAAGCAGCATTCCTCCCTGGCTTCTGCTTCAGTTCCTGCCTCCAGGTTCCTGTCCTGTTCGAGTTCCTGCCTTGACTTCCCTCACTTAATGGACTATGATCAGGACATATAAGCCAAATAGACCCTTTCCTCCCCAACATGGATTTGGTTAGTGTTTCATCACAGCAATAGAAGGACACTGAGCATGCTCAGAAATGTGCCTCCCCTAAAGTGCTTTCCTGTATAAATACGTAGAGTCTAGCCAAGCAAAAGCTCCATTGTCTTTTTGTTCTGTGAGAGCACTGTTCTGGAAATAACCCCATGCTGTTCTTTCTTGCTGCAGGTTATAAATGTCCTCTGCTCTTTAATCCTGTGTGGTTTGGGCTTTACTCTCACCAAGAATCAAGCCCATCACATTTGGTTATAGTTTAGTTCCTTTGTAATTCATTTTCATCTGTCTAGGAGCTTGTAAACCTTTCTCTTTTTGTCTTCAGATTTCAAGAATTTACTTGTATATGGTTGGGTCTTTTCTCATCAATGTCATGTGTAATTCTAAAATCTATTCAGTCTGTAATCTTAGATCTTTCTATGGATCAGGGAAACTATTTTTTAATGGTGTTTTTTTAACATCATTCATTTTTCCTTATTCTGGGATTCCTGTTACTTTCAAGTTAAGTATCCTAGCTTCGTTGGTGAAGGCTACATTTTCTCAGCTTCTTCAGTCTTCTCTTCCCAAAGCATTAGTAAAACATCTCTTACTATATAAATACCACAGAATTTGGGTAAGATCATCTTTCACGAGTCTCTAATTGAAAAAAAAGGGGGGGCTCTTAAATCACTATATTCATTACATGACTTAAATACCAAGGAATAGCAACAATAAACTCAGAAGCTATTAGAAAATGGTACAAACATTATAAGTACAAAGTTAAATATTGATGGGATGAATTATGCCAAACCTCTTCCTTAGAATTTCTTTTGAAAATAGAAACATCACATCCAACATCTGAACCTACATTCAGCAAATACTAAGTAAATACAAAATATTTTACACGTGTGAATCTTAAGTATCAAGCCATGATCAGTTCCTTACATTGAATTTCTTCTCTTACATCTAAGGCTAAATGGCTCTAGGAGAATATGAAGAGAAATCAGTGAATTCTTTCTTCACTTGGTCATTCCTTAGACTCAAAGGGAATATTGAGTTAGTAATGAAGCACTGTAGTCAAACAAAAATACAAAAGCAGCTCCATTTTTCATTGGAAAACATTCATTTTTAAAAAGTGGAAAAGCTGCCAGTGCATGTGTAATTTGTTCAGCTCATTGCTGAAGAACATCATTTCAGTGAATACGAGATTTCACAGGATAATCAGGCACTTCACACAATGAGAACATCTGTAGCCAGGAATGAGGAAACTATAGGACCATCCACTCTGGCTTCAGGGCATGAATGATCGCCACTGGGAGAGAGAAGACATTCCTCCAGTGAGGGAGCATTTCTATAAGGTCATCAATTACATTCAGATTTTTATTCTCCTTTAAACATAACTCATAGGGGCTGGCTTTAAAGTACATATGGTCAAATAGTACATCTTCAAAGGCCTACAGAAATGTTAGAGAGAAATGGGTTTAAGAAAAACAGCAAACTCTCAGGAAGGTAATTAGAATATCATAGAAGTTTAACAATGACCATTTCGAGTTTTATTACACACAGAACGTGACAGACTACAATTCAGCATTTATTTGATGAGTGAATGAACAAAGGAACAAACTTTCCTAAGCTGTAGTTCAAACTTCACCACTATTTGATCTTGAATAATTACTCTAGTATATTTTACCTTCAGTTTACTAATTTGTAAAACTGGGGTAATTGTAGTTACACATTCTTATTATAGTAATCAGACCAAATCATGCTGCCTGGAACGAGACTTTTTAACAAATGGCAGTCATTTTAAGAGCTCTTCTAGAAGTGATTGATTTAGCTAATTCCTGATCACACAAATCTAATAGATTATCTCAAAATACATCCTAATAAATGAACTCTTTGTGTACTATGTTATAAATCTGAACTGTATTGAAGCTATTAAAGGACCTGACAAAATATAATACCGCAGGCATTCCCTCAGACCATCCTCACCTTTGAACTGAGCATAAGCTCTCTGCTAATGACCAAACCTCTCCGATGGTATACTGTGATAAGCAGAGTCCGGACTCAAAGAATGACAGTGCCTCGCTTTGCTAGCCCAAGGCATCTGTCATTTGTGTCAAAGTAATGCAAAATCTGCATTATTTTGGATCAAAGGACTGCAATTAGCAAGGATACTAATACTCCTAACAGTTTCTCAATAATCAACTATTTGATATAAACAAATTCTCACTAAACCCATAGATTAGACATACCCTGCAAAATATTAATAATGCCCCCAACCACACCTGAAGAAATTCTGTGCCTATAAACAGATTGCATATACTTTTGGAAGCTCTGGTCTCAACTAATTAAAAACTGGATTAGAAATACACCCTGTAGGGTTTGTGACTAATGGTTTTAAATAACAATGTGAATACACACATACACACACACACACACACACACACACACACACACACAATCAATGATCAGGTTCATGTCATTGCAACTGAAAAAGATATCTGCAAGATAACCAGCAGATATTGTAATATTGTACTATTTCTCCAAAAAGATAATAAAAAGTACATTTTTCTAGGCAATACAGTGTTTTAAAATTATAAATGTAGTTATAAATAATCAAGTTATCTTTTCTAGTTGGGAAATTGAAAGACGTCTTAAAACTTGAAAAGGATTTTTTGTCATTTACTTCATGAATCACTCAGAAAGTCACCTCTCTCAAATTTAATTACTTCCTTGGAATGTGACTCAATTAAATTCTATCTCTTGATTCACATACTCATATCTTGATTCAAAAGCTCATCACTATCATCATCATCACCATCATTAACAACATCATCATCTCAAGGGTTCCGCAAAAAAGGGCTAGGTCTCATTATCTCCAGCAAGGTTTGGGGAAAAGAAAAACCTGCTACTATGTAAGGGCTGGCATTAGCTACCCCTATCACTATCACCCCACAGAACAGGAAAAAGAAACCCCTTTGTGGAAACTCTGGTAGATGCTCAGGGCATACGACATTGGGCATATGTTTGGAAACAAAACACTGAGAATCTGCAGTCTCACAGTTTCATGCATACGGTTGCTAAACGATGGGCACTCTGAAATGGACGAAACTATTCCTTACTCAACCCATCCAACCTGGGACCTGGAGAAAGCTCAGCCAAGCGCAGGGATGAGCACACCGCTTTGGCAGGCTGTGAGGGTGAGAGGGACCTCCGCGCCCAGCCTGCATTTAAAGCGTGTCATGAAGCTGGCACAGCTTTGGAGAAATGCTGAGCCTTCACCTCGGCTCCCTGGTTAAATCTGACGCCATACTAGGAAACTGACAATGAACTCCTTTTCGGAGGCGCCGAGAGCGAACGCTACGGTACTGTAGCTATGGCGCACAGCCAGCAACCCCAGACTCAAGGTTCCGGGCGCTCCAGATGCTTCTTGGAGCAGGAGAAAAGCCTAGAATGCCTCCGGGAAGGCCTGGGGGAGGCGCCCGCTCTGGCTGCCAGGAGCGGAAGCGAGAGGGGTGTCCTCCGCGCGCGCAGCCCCCGCCGACGGCGCGCGCAGCCGCGAGCTGGAAGGCGAGCGCAGCGTGGCGGCGTCAAGAGCTAGCCCACTCGCGGCAGGGAGGGCTTCTCTCGCCCCCTGCTCCTGGGTGACTGCACCCAAGCTCGGAAGGAAGCGGGGCGAGGGATGAGTCACCGCGCTTCACTCCTTCCGCCTCACTCCTTCCCGGGCTCCTAGCCTCCGCGGGGACCCCTCCCGTCTAGTTGCAGCCACCTGCGAGCGGAGACCGGGCTCCAGCTTCCCATCGCAGAACTCTCTGTGGCCTGCGTGGAAGAGGAGACAGATAGGCCTGGCGACCAATGAGAGCTCTGCTCTCTCGCCCGCCGCCCAATGAGCGTTGGCCCCCAGGCGGGGCGGGGCTAGGTGGGCAGCAGGGGGCGGGCCGGGGCGGTGCGCTGTGCGGAGGTTCGGCTGCCAACAGAGCGAGCGCGTCGCAGGGAGTCTGCGCCCAGGCGACGCGGGAAGGCGCGTCCTCCGCCGCTGCTGACCAAGGTGCTGGACACCACAGGCCTGTCGGCCGCCTACCCAGCTCAGGCACCCGCTGCTGCAGCCACTGCTGCCTCCTTTCCCGCCAGGTCCCCATGGAAGAGATGGAAGAAGAGTTAAAATGCCCCGTGTGCGGCTCCTTCTACCGGGAGCCCATCATCCTGCCCTGCTCTCACAATTTATGCCAGGCGTGCGCCCGCAACATCCTGGTGCAGACCCCGGAGTCCGAGTCCCCCCAGAGCCGTAGGGCCTCGGGCTCTGGGGTCTCCGACTACGACTATCTGGACCTGGACAAGATGAGCCTGTACAGCGAAGCGGACAGCGGCTATGGCTCCTACGGAGGTTTCGCCAGCGCCCCCACTACCCCGTGCCAGAAGTCTCCCAACGGAGTCCGCGTTTTCCCCCCTGCTATGCCGCCCCCGGCCACCCACCTGTCACCGGCCTTGGCCCCGGTGCCCCGCAACTCCTGTATCACCTGTCCCCAGTGCCACCGCAGCCTCATCCTGGATGACCGGGGGCTCCGCGGCTTCCCCAAGAACCGCGTCTTGGAAGGGGTCATCGACCGCTACCAACAGAGCAAAGCCGCGGCCCTCAAGTGCCAGCTCTGCGAGAAGGCGCCCAAGGAGGCCACCGTCATGTGCGAACAGTGCGATGTCTTCTACTGTGACCCTTGCCGCCTGCGCTGCCACCCGCCCCGGGGCCCCCTTGCCAAACACCGCCTGGTGCCCCCGGCACAGGGCCGCGTGAGCCGGAGGCTGAGCCCACGCAAGGTGTCCACCTGCACAGACCATGAGCTGGAGAACCACAGCATGTACTGCGTGCAGTGCAAGATGCCGGTGTGCTACCAGTGCCTGGAGGAGGGCAAACACTCGAGCCACGAAGTCAAGGCTCTGGGGGCTATGTGGAAACTGCACAAGGTGAGCCCTCTGCAACCCAACCCTGAGTCCCCGCGCCTGGGGTCCTCCAGGTTCGCAGCAGATGGTCCCCCGATGCTCACAGCGCATCCCAGAGGGGGCGCAGTGCAGGTGCCTTCGGCGTCTGCCCTCCGATCTGCTGCATTGCAGGAGGCTCAGGGGACATTGGGTGCCACACAGGGAAACTGAACGTCTCCAGAGAGTTGTTCTGGGGATCATAAAATGACCCCCCCCCTTTCCTGATGCTCTGTCTGTGCGCTGGGCACTGGACGCCCCCTCCGTGGTCTGCAGCCTATGTC
This sequence comes from Nannospalax galili, assembly GCF_000622305.1. Classification (NCBI taxonomy): domain Eukaryota; kingdom Metazoa; phylum Chordata; class Mammalia; order Rodentia; family Spalacidae; genus Nannospalax; species Nannospalax galili. The sequence goes on from NW_008335287.1 coordinate 741,081, forward strand.
CGCCGCCACAGTGTGGCTAAGCCCTAAGTGGCCCGGCAGAGGCGCGCGGGCGTCGAAGGCAAGCTCCAGTGCAGGGTGGGCTGGGAGCTCGGGAGGAGGCGGTAGGGAGGACGGTGAGGTCGCGCGGATCGCAGGGGACTGTAGTGGCTGGGCAGGCAGACACGGAGGCCCGGCGGGGGCGGGGAGAGACTCTGCAGGCGGAATACTGATGAGTCCGCGCTGAGCGAGACCTGGCGCTCCTACTGGAGGGAAGCAAGTCCCAGTGCCTAGGACTCTAGAGGAAGAGGGAGGAGGGGGGAAAAATAATCCTGTGGTGCCATGGCAACGCGGGGTACAGACTGGGCCTTGACCTTCGAGCTGGGGGATCTTAGGCTGGAATAGGACCAGAGTTTTCTGAGCCGTTCGGCCCTGAGACCCAGTTTTCCCTCATATTTCCATTTCTCAAAGATTCAAACCATTTCCCCTTCCGCAGTTGTATGTAAAAACTTGGGGACACCTGTTAGCAGATTTATCTTTCTGGCCCCTCTTGATGGTGCCTGTACCAGGGCTGCTGGGAAATGCCTTTAACGTTTTAAACCATGCACCTCCTCAACTCAGAATCCTCTGAGGGCTTCCTGTGGTTCTCGGACCACACTTAGAACCATCTAGCGAAACCTACATAACTGTTCTTTTGGCCTCTTCCTCTCATTGCTCCTCACTCTCTGCTCCAGCCACACTGGGCTGTTTGCTCTTCCTCAACAACACCGGAAGCCTGCCTTCTGCCTAAGACCTTGCACTGGGTGTTCCCTCGGCCAGAAACTCTTCCCCAGTGCCTAGGCAGGGTGACTGTCATCTTTGCTCAAAGGCAGACCATCCATTTGCTGACAATGGATGCCTGGTCTCAGACACCCTTTACCTCCCTGTCTTATTTTTCTCAGTAGTCCTAATCACCCTCTGGCATGCCGACATGCCACATATGCTAATTATACTAGTTTTGTATTTATCGCCCCCACCGAACACACACAAAACAGGAATACAAGCTCCATGAGAATCTAAGGCATCTTTATAATAATATGTCTGCATTGTTTAGAAGGAAGGAAGCCACTTTTCAGAGATGTGCTTTAATTCAACTTTACTTTCCAAATATTCAACTTATTTGGGGGGTGTGGAAGGCAGGGCAACTGCCCAGGATTGTTGGAGGAGAATTTTCTTTACATTGTGGAGTTGCTACCCAAGCTTGAGGCAAGGCAATGAAGATGGCCAGCAGTCCTCAGCTGCCTCTGAGTAGGAGTTTCCTAGTATTCCTTGGAGATTAGTAACTTTGAGAGGTGCTGTCTTTGAAGATTGGAACAGCAATAATTTTCTCGGAGGGGAAAAAAACATAGAGCAAACACTGCCATTTCCAGCAGTCACTGGAAGTGTTTTCCACTCTCTTTCCTCCTAAATGAGATCCATGTTTACAGTCATCCACACTCTCTATAATCGATTCATCTATAGCAGCACTGGTGGGGACTTAGTTTGCCACAAATCTGAGCCCCGGTGGGCCCATGCACACCACTGTTTTTAAAACACTTCACATTGCACTTTCTACAGTGACATTTAATTTTGGAAGTTTTAAAAAGCTTTCACAGTCAGTTTCATTCTTCATATTATGATTCTGTTCTCAAACTACTGACTGAACAGTTGAATTGCCCTACAAAGTATCTAAGAAATAATCACTGTCTAGGCAAATAATTTAGATCCATATGCTAATCAGGATGCTCTGAACCACAATATCACTTCTGTGACGAAAAGCCTATGCTTTATCAACAAAGACAAAAAGGAACCTTTAAATCTTTGCCAAGCCCCATGTATAGTTGAAATGTTAAGACATTTGTTTTCTCAATAATGGAAACTGTGAGTAGACAGAGTTGTTGACATTCTTGTATCTGTTAAAAAAAAAACATGAGAAAATAGAATGGCTACAAGTATTTATTGTCTTTTTTTTTTGCACATTTTTCCAAAATAACAAATAGGTATCATTTTTGTTCAGTCTGAGTAATCAAATGGCCTGGAGAAAATTAGGCAAAAGGAAAACAGATTTTTAATATTCAGTTATTCTCTGTTAAATCATCATTAAACATTACTGTCCAACTTTACTTTTCCTTGATAACATGTCACTGCTCCGTTTTCCTCCCATCATCTATGTCCTAGTTAATATGTCTGTCTCTATGAAGGCTCATGGGCCAGAATTGCTATGACCTTCAAAACACTGAAGATCAAGAGACTATGCTTACATCTCTCAGAGTTGGACATCCAGTTATCAACACAAGCTGAATGTTTCATTAATATTCCATGATATTATCCATTCCTACTGATGAAGACAGTCATGCGAACAAATATTCCTTCAGCATAAGTCATCAGCTTACACATTCAAAGCAAAATGACTGAACTCTATTTTTAAATAGTTTTAACAGCTATTTTAATTTTAATGGTTGTCAGCTGACCAAATTAAAATTTTTTTCAGATATTTGTAACCTTCAAAAATCCATGAAAAGTAACAATACATGAAATAGTCATTCAAGCCAAATATCTTGTATAAATTTTTATTTCACATCAGTACTTGCTATATTCCTTTATCCAAATCAGGCCGATATAAAAGCTTGCAACACAAAGTGATTTTGCAGACATTTAAAAATATGTATTTGGAGCTACTGTTGTAATCGATTTGTAATTTTAAGCCCTTCCCATTTCTAAATCTTAACATTCTTCTTGAATTCTTGATGTTTTGTCAATCACTGCGTCAGTAACATATTTTCAACCTTTCTTTGGGTTTGTTAAGCAAACATTTTATTTTCCTTTTTACCCTAAATTTGCGTGATTCATTCTGATCTTGGGTCAAAGGCTACTTCACTATACCTTCTCTTTTGACTAATTAATTAATTACAGTGTTTTAAGATAGAATTTTACAGCCCAGGCTGACCTTGAACATGTTATGTAGTCAAGGATGACTTTGAACTCCTGATCCTTACGATTCTACCTCCAAAGAATTCTACTTCCTTTTTTAAATGAAGATTTACAACTTAATCATTTAAAAATAAACTCTCAGTTGATATACTTTCATTTCTAAACTGTTCTGGGGAAAAAATGTGCAGAGTTGTAGTGCCTGTGTGCAAAATGTCTTAGATGTCATCAAATTGATATTCAGATAACTATATATCACAGTGTATTAAAATCTGTATGTTCTTGTGGTCAGTATAATTGGTCATCTAAGTTTATGCTTTTTCCCTTCTTTTGCTTTACTTGACATGAACTCAGAACGTTCTGTGTCCAATATAAACATTTCGTGCAAGTCTCAGGAGAATGCCACAGAGAAGAGAATTGCTCTGCGTTATACTGGGGCACAAGGAAGGAACTAGAGGACAGGCAGGTCAGACCCCAGGACCCACAGCACTGCTTACTCCCAAGCCTAAGCATATTTCAGACCTCTCTCTGTTTCTCACTCACAAGGATGCAAAGGATTTCAACTGTATTTGCCAAAGTATTGTGGAAAATAGCCTCCAGGTTTAGAATGTGCTAATTTCATTTGTATAAAGTAAGAGAGAATTATTATATCATCTGTTATTTGATAATAAATAGTGTGCAGACAAAAATTATTTTACATGAAGTAAAATAAATAGGACATCACTCACATAAATTCATATTTTCTTGGATGTATAATATATGCATGTACATATGGCTTTGATTAATCCTTTCTGAAATGCTTGAAGTATTTCAGGCTATTTTTGAATTTTGGAATATTCACATATACATAGTAATATAATACATTGCATATACATAGTAATATATCTTGGGATACTATCCAAATTTAAATCTGAAGTTCATATGTTTCATATGTACTTTATTCACATAGCCTAAAAGTGATTTTGTATGAATTCTTAGTGTTCCAGTGCTTGACTCAGAATCATCATATGAGGTTAGGTAGGAATTTGTCACTTGTGATATTATGCACACACCAAAAAAAGTTTGGATTTTGGAGAATTTTAGATTTCGAAGTTTCAGGTTAGAGGTGTTCAGTCTGTAACTTTGGCATCCAGAGAAGGATAGAAACCAATTATGTGAAAAACATTAAATATAAAAATATTTGTAAATAATATCAGTTGAAAATCAGTTTTATCAGAGACTGTCAGTTGTAAAGAACAGAAACTAACTTAGGTGAGCTAGGAAGCTTTCATGAGAAGTGCAAGAAAATCCACCTTCTAGGAGAATGGAACTGGCAAGCCAGAGTTCCCTGTGCCGGTCAGCTTGGACAAAGTTATTCTGCAGTAATACATGTCTCCAAGCTTCAGTGGGCTATAGCAGTAGCTTCTGGTTTCTCCCTCATGTCCATATCAGTGTCCCCTTTTTCCTCTTCAGCTAATTTGTGGTCTTTTCTGCCACTTTCAACTGAGAAGTCCTGAGTTATAAAAGCATGTGAATTAATACATAAATTCATTGTATTAAATATTCTAATTATTTTTAATTCCAGATGTTTTCACTGGAATAATAAACTTACAATGATGCATGCTAATGCTCTAAATACAGAGGTAGCATTTTTTCAATGAAGCAAAAATGATATAATATATGTCTTATCTTCCCACTCACCACTAGTAGCCTATTGGCTACTTTCCTTGGCTGTTTTTATTGAGAAGTTCTTACGAAGAAGTCCAAGGGAATCTTTCCTTAAAGTAAATTTAAACTGCTCAGTGTATGGTGGCACTTTTAAGGGCAGTGGGCTGTACAGGCTGGTTCAGGGATCACATTTCTGCCAATAATCAATTTTTTGTGGCAAGCAAGAAGCATCTGAATATTTATAAACATTCTGGTATTCATTATTTGTGTGTGGGGGGGTGTATGTGTCTGTGCATGTGTGTGCAGGTACATGTGGAGACCAGAAGAAGATGCTGTATCCCTGGGAGCCAGAGTAAAGGTGACTGTGAGCTGACCCACATGGGTGCTGGGAGTTACCTCAGGTTCTCTGTAAGAGCAGCAAGTGCTCTCACTGCTGAGCCATCTCCCCGGCTCCTCATTAGATTTTGACCTATTCTCCAGGTCAGAATTTCTTAAACTATATACTCCCAACAGCTCACATTGTACATAATCATAATGCCATATGCCAGCCCTCCTTTATCCATAGTTTCTCTTTCTATGGTTTTAGTTACCTGAATTCAGTTAGGGTCCAAGAATATTAATGGAAATTTCAAGAAGAAAACAATTACTTTCTTTTTTTTTTTTTTTTTTTTTTTTTTTTTTTTTTTTGGTCTTTTTGAGACAGGGTCTCCCTATAGCCCCAGCTGTCCTGGAACTCACTATGTAGACCAGGCTGGCCTTGAACTCACAGAGATCTGCCAGCCTCTGCCTCCCAAGTGCTGGGATTAAAGGCATGCACCACCACACCCAGCTAGAAGAAAACAATTTCTAACTATTCTTTTATTTGTTTTTTTAACTTTTTAATTTATTTTTATTTTGTGTATGAGTGTTTTACCTGCACATGTGTCAGTGCACCTGTGTCGTGCAGTGCCCTTAGGGGCCAGAAGAGGCCATTGGATCCCCTGGAACTGGAGTTATGGATGGTTGTTAGCTGCCATGTGGCTTCTGGGAATTGAACCCAGGTCCTCTGCATGAGCAGCCAGTGCTCTTAACTCCTGAGCCATTTCTTCAGCCCCAATTCCTTAGTTTTAAATTGCTCTTCATTCTGGGTGGCATGATGAACTCCCCTATCATCCTACTTTATCCTGTCCAAAATGTAAATCACCCTTTATCCAGAGTGTCCACACTGCTCTACCTCCCTCCTGTTCATCAGTTAATAGCTGTACCCATGATGAGATCTTTCATTGTGGTATTGCAGTGTCTGGGTCAAGTAACCCTTATAGAGTAGCCCAGCATTATGTCACTGTGCCTACATCATCCATCCATCAGCTCATCCCATCAAATAAGTGTCATTGCACATCATCACAAGATGCCTAAGTACAATCAGATATTTGAGAGAGGAAATCTATGCACATAACTTTTATTATAGTATATTGTTACAACTGTTATGTTTTTAAAATATTTTATTTTTATTTATTATTTTTATTTTATGTGTATTAGTGTATTGCCTACATGTGTATAAGTGCAGAAACGGGTGTCAGATCCCCTGGAACTGGAGTTACAGATGGTTGTTAGCCATCATGTGGGTGTTGGGAATTGAACCCAGGTCCTCTGCAAGAGCAACTAGTGCTCTTAACCATTGAACCATCTCTCCAGCCCCACTGTTATCTTTTTTTTAAAAAAATTTATTTATTATTTTTATTTTGTGTGTATGAGTGTATTGTCTGCATGTAGGTAAATGTACCCATGTCATGCAATGCCCATGGAGGACAGAAGAGGCTGTCAGATCCCCTGGAACCAGAGTTACAGACAGTTGTTAGCTGCCATGTGGATGCTGGGATTCGAACCCAGGTCTTGTGCAAGAACAACCAGTGTTCTTAACCACTGAGCCATCTCTCCAGCCCCTATCTTTTAATATTAATTATTGTTATTCATTTCTTGCTGTGTCTAATTACAAACTAAACTTTACCAAAGATAGACATGTGTATAAAAATGCACTCTATATTTGCAGAGTTTGGCACTATACACAGTTTGAGGCATCCACTGAGAGTCCTGGGCTATACGCCCAAAGGTAAGAGGGGGCTGCTATGTGTCAATGCATCTTTGCAGCAAATCAGCAGTTTCTAAATTTAGTAATCTTTGGCATGTAATATTTTTGAGCGGTGTTTGGGAAACATTGGTTTGGGCAATGATTAGTAAATAACTTAGGGGTAATTGTCATTGATTATTATTTTTTTGGTCTATGCAAAATAGGATATTCTAAAACTCTAGTCTGTAGATAAATGCTCCTGGTAAGCCTATCCTTAAGTATTATATTAATTCTTAGCAAACAATAAGAGTTAAATTTGTTGCTCTTTAAACACTAAAAGTCAAAGGTAAAGAAATATCCAGTGTTGTGGTATTTATATGTAAGACCCTGGATGCGTTTTGGCTCCCTTAGTATTGTAAATAATTTAATTCCTTAAAAATAATTTTAGGCATCAGGAGTTTTAATACAGTATACTAAAAATTAACTGATCTCCTTTGATTGCTTTTAGGTTTTATATACATGATGCCAAATGACTGGTTTAAATGAGCATCTCGTAAAACTGCATTAGATAAAAATAGATAGCTTTGAAATGCTTCTGAGTTTTTTTAAAGGGGAAATATTAAAAAGTTAAGGGACTGGAGAGATGGCTCCATGGTTAGGAGTCTGTATTGCTCTTGCAGATGACCTGAGTTCTGTTCTCAGCACCCACATTGGAGGACTCACAGCCTCTTGTAACTCCAGTTCCAAGGGACTGGATGCCCTCTTCTGGTCTCCACAGGCACTTGCACTCATGTGCACAAATAAGTAGTGCTTCACCTGATGCACTACTAGTGCTTTTGCTGATGTTTGTGTATTGACATTGGCTTCAACTTTCACACCTCAAAGGGTTATCCATAAAATGGTCACCAGTAGGTCATATAGATGATCAGAGACCATTTCAGTTTGTCAGCAGCACATCGAATTCATCCCAAAGCCAAAATTACTCCTCTTGGGTGATTTCCCAGCAAGGATTTATCCCAACCGTAGTGACTCAAGTAGACTTGCATTTACTGTATACCAGACACTGTTCAAAGCCATTTTCAGAACTTTTTTCTTTTAACTTTTAAAATTTTCACATCTTCCTGTGAAAAAATAAAGCACAGAAAAGTCATAAAGTCACACCAGTGGTAAGTGGCAGAGCTAGCATTTTAACCCAGGCCATCTCAGTCCAGAGCTGACTAAGTCCTTATTGCTATTTGGTTCTACCGTCCGGTAAACATGAAACAAGTAATTTACAAAGCACAGTGTTATGGTCTTATAAATTATAATGCCATGACAAGTACCTGGGGCCCTTTATTTCTCATATATGGAAATTGCTGAGAAATTAAAAGTCATTTTTCTCCTGTTTCTCTGTGATCAAATTCATTTAAAGAGGAAAACAGAAGGCAAGGAGAAAGGAGAGACTAAATTTGTTGAGTACTCCCTCAGCCAGATCATCTGAGATGATAAGCAGGCAAGATCAGGTTCAGCCTCCTCCCTACCAGAGCTAGGGGGCTGACAGGCAGTGAGCAGGTAGCTCAGTCTTTGTCCACTTTTAACAAAACAACAAATCTTAAAGTTTACATATGTAAATGACATAAGAGAATAAATAGATACAAAAATGAAAGGGGTTAATAAGTGCTTTGTTTCTGCATCTAAAACATTTATGAGTGCATTTTTTAAAACACAGAAATATGTTAAAACCTGTTTAAACCCATAAACAGGAATCTGTCCCATGTTTACAATCAGCATCTTCTCACACTTTTTGTCTATGTGGCCCGATTAAAATGTGAATAGTCAGAGGGCACACTTTTCATCCAAGAAATATTTATGTGACCTTGGGTGTACAGATACATAAACTAGGTATATCAATTAAACATTTACTGACAATAAATTAAAAAGAGGGATTGTAGAAATGGCCCAGCAGTTAAGAGTACTGACTACTCTTGCAGAGGACCTGGGCTCGATTCCCAGCACCCGCATGGCAACTAACAACCATCTATAACTCCAGTTCCAGGGGATCCAATGCCCTCTTCTGGCCTCTGGGAGCTTCGCATGACGTGGGTGCACTTACATATATGCAGGCAAAAACACTTATATGCATAAAATAAAAATAAATTAAAGAATAAGTCATGGTTTAGGGATGGATTTACTCTGCCGATTGAAGTCATTATTCAGAGGACTTGCTGTTATGGTTTGCCGATGTCTCCCAACATTCACATGTTAGAAGCTTAATCCCCAAGGCAGCAGTGCAGAGAGGTGGGAACTTTAGGAGTTAGCTAGGTCAGGGGTCTCTGCCTTCATGAATAGACTGATATCATTTTGGAAAGTCTGGAAGGCAGAGAGGAGGCCAGACTCACTATCATCAGGAACCCACCTCCTCGGTAATTATGCTGCAGCAGACAGTGCTTATAAATGCCATCATCCTTCCATCTTGGACTCCACAACCGTGGGCCAAATAAACTGTTCATTATAAATAATGGTGGTATTTTGTACAGCAGCACAAACAGACTAGGACACTTGCATAAAATCAGAGCTTCATGGTTTTGCTAACAGCTGTGATAAAAGAGGAAGCTGTTCCTTAAGGACAGCTTTAGGAAGAGAATGTGAAACATTATTCTTTGGTACAGAAACAGCCATCTTCTGCAAGCATCTGAAACGCATGGCTGGTTCATTCTCATCTACAGCTGATGTATTCATGAAAAGCTGACTTTCCACCCTGATAGCCACTTTGACTTTGTTGGAACTTTTGTTCCCTCTCTTCTTTTTTTTTTTTTTTTTTTGGTCTTTTTGAGACAGGGTTTCCCAATAGCCCCAGCTGGCCTGGAACTCACTATGTAGACCAGGCTGGCCTTGAACTCAGATCCACCTGCCTCTGCCTCCAGAGTGCTAGGACTAAAGGCATGTGCCAGCACACCCAGCTCCCTCTCTTTATTCTTAATTTACAGCCTGTATTATGAGAAGAAACTGACCACACGTACTCATCACTGTGTTCAAGGAAAAGCCAGAGAGAGGACAGCCCTGCTCTGAGCTGCCATGTATAGCAGTCCAGGCATTATCTATCCTTAGCAGAAAGCAGCTGGCAGAGAGAAGTAAATGCGGTTATCTAAAGTAGGTCTTCATAGTAGGCTTTGTGGTTTCAAAGTGAGTAAAATCTTGGCTAGTCAAATATATACAGGCTAAACATCAAGCAAAAATGTAAAGCCAAGCAGAACTCTAGAACGTACTCTACTATAACCTTCCTTTTTTGAAAGTCTGTACTTTTGTTTCTTCTCATCACCAACAGCTGACTTTACCACACATGTCATCATCTGTTATTTACCACTATTGATATTTATGCTATTGACAGGACAGATGATTCATGAAACCAATAAAGCCATGTTGTTTATTTTGGGCCACCTTCCCTATCAGACCTATGGACTATTACCCCATGAGCATTAGTCATATAAAGTCAGGTATAAAACTGGACTTCCATCCAACCTAATAAATCTTATATGGCAAAGATAAATCCATGGTGCTTCTAAGAAGCAGCTGTTATTGATTTTATGGACCATCAATCATCTAGCCAAGACTTTGCAAGGAAATACCATAAACAGCTTTCAGCACATAATCAATGAGAAAGAAGCATGATGTTCACAAGCTGCCCGGTGTCTAACCTGCCTTCCATCACTGCAGATGGGAATCTGCCATTAATGGAACTAAAGCATGGAACAATGTTAAGTAAAATTTTCCCCACTTTTGTTTTGAGAACCAAGAAATACAGGTTGTTGAAACTTATATGAATGATGAATTTCTAGGCTGGCTTTAAAAAGCTCAGTAGCCAAGGGTGTCAAGTAGGACCATTCTCTGCAATCTCAAGATGGTACATTTTTACCTAGACTAGGACATGGATTCTTTTTTTTTAATATATATATATATATAAATATTTTTTTTTTTTGGTCTTTTTGAGACAAGGTCTTCCTGTAGCACCAGCTGTCCTGGAACACAACTATGTAGACCAGGCTGGCCTTGAACTCACAGAGATCTACCTGCTTCCCGAGTGCTGGGACTAAAGGCGTGTACCACCACACCTGGCTTTTTATTGTTTTTAGTTTATGTATACGAGTGTATTGCCTGCATGTATTTAAGTACACCTGTGCTGTGCAATGCCTGCAGAGATCAGAAGAGGGTGTCCGATTCCCTGGAACTGGAGTTACAGACTGTTGTTAGCTGCCATGTGGGTGCTGGGAACTGAACCCAGGACCTCTACAAGAGCAACCAGTGCTCTTACTGCTGAGCCATCTCTCCAGCCCGGGCATGGATTCTTTTAAAGCTGGTTCTAGGAATGGAACCTGTGGCCTCTTGCATGCTAGGCAAGTACTCTACCACCAAGCTGTATATTCAGTTTAATTTTTACTTTTTGTTTTGACTCACCAAATTGACCAGATTAGCCTTGAACTGGTGATCCTCAAGCCTTAGCCTCTCAAGCAACTGGGATTACCATTTTTGCTAAAGTATATTTCAAACTGTCAAGATTTCACAGTTTTTATGGTGGAGCTCATGTTTAGCCGTTAGTCCAACATCTGTATTGAACCCCATATCCAGAACCCACTGGAGTCTTCCCTACTGCTTCACACTCAGCATTCAGAGCAGAACGCCTCATCTCTTTCCCATTGGCAACCATGGATTTCCTTTTTATTTTGAATAAAAACGAAAGGATGCAACTCTGCAGTGGTGCCAAATTGAGCCAAGAGAAGAGAGTGAGGTTCAGCAGGCCTTACCCAAAGCCTTATAAAATTAACATATAAAAAAAAAGTTGGCAGAAAGGAAGGCTGGACCTCTTTCCCCTACCCAGCTCCATGCCAACTAAACCTGGCTGAAGTCACCAGTCCAGTCAGAGAGGCACTGTGTCTAAAAGCAACTTATTATTACAATAATAAAAAACCCATGCTATGCAAATGAGTTAAAAGGCTGAACTTCGTGACATACAAGCTCCTCATTTGAGAGACTGAACTCTTCCTCAGGTCTTCTCTTAGAAATATATTCTGTCTTAACAAGTTCTTTCTCTTTGCTTGTTATTATCATGTCTTTGTTCTGGGACACAAGAACTTGGAACCCCTCTGGAGGTGCTCACTAAACCCCCAGATCTGCCAATACCAAAGCAAAGCATGTTGATATCAAAACTAAAGATCTTAGATTGAATACTTCAAACCCACACATACTTCAGAACATCCGCATTAAAAAACTAAATATTCACTTTGTCAAATTCTAGAATTATCAGAAAGAAATGAGACTGAGGGATTCTGAGACAACTCTTTAATATCCTCTGACCACTTATACTTTAAGCACAATATTCTGGGTCCTGATGTGACTTTCTTTACAGTCTCAAGTGGAACTCTCACAACTTTATGAGGCAGGTACCATTATTATCCTCATTTTACAAATGGGGAAACTGAGACTAATAAGCCAGAAGTCACAGCTAACAGGTACCAGAGTGAAGCCTTAGGGTCAGACTGATGACTGTGAGCTCACCACTGTGAGGACCTGTGCTGCACAGAGCTCCTGTACAGCCCTGTTCATTCTCGTCCTCTTTGCAGCCCTGTGAGGATGCTAGCTCTCATATGGAGACAGCCAGTCACCCTCTCACTGTATACAAAACTCATCCTAAAATTCATCCTTTTAAATTATGATACAATAATTTTTAGTTTATTTATTCACATAGATGTGCAATCAATACCACAATGAAATTCTAGAACATTTTCATCACCCCCAAATAAGCCCATTCACAGTCTCTTACCGTTCTACTCTGTCCCCAGCGTCTGGAAACCACCAGTGTACTTCCTGTGTCTGGGGACTTGTTTACTCCGGGTATTGCATACAAACTGAGTCATGCAATGTGTCCTTTTGTCTCTAGTTTCTTTTGCTCAGCATATTTTCCAGCTTCATCCACCTGGTAGCATGCATCAGCATTTTATTCTTTCTTGTAATGGGATAATATTCCATAATACTGCATACACCACCTTGTTCATGCATTCATCAGCTGGTGAGCATGATTGCTCCAGCTGTTCAGCTTTTACAATTATTGCTGCCATGGATCTCTGTGTACAAGTTTTTGTGTGGATTTGTCTTCCATTATCTTGAGTATGGTATAGTGGATATATCTGGATTTTGCCCTTGGTTCCTAGCCCAGAGGTCCTAGAACCTCTGAGATTTTCTGAATTATAGAAGTGCCTTTTGCCCACATATGCCTCAGTGCTAATGACCTGAGTCCAGCTGGGCCCCACATAGCTTCCTGGAGCTGGTCCCCAGAAAGACCAAATGTGAAACTCTCAGTTGCCACTGCTACCCCCTAACCTCTGACCCTAGGGTTAGAAGGGAGCTAAGGGATAAATTCTGTAAAAATTCCTGAACAACAAGATTCAGAGGACTCCAGGTTAGTGAGCACACAGATGCTGACTCTCAGAGAATGTGCACGCTCCATTCTCTTCTTGTCCTGTGTATCTTCCATTTGACTATTCCTGAGTTGAGTGGTCTGTGAGAAGCCTGGAAGTGTAAGCAAAGTGTTTCTCTGAGTTCTTTGAGTCACTATACAGAAGTGTTGAACCTGAAAGGGGGATTTCCTCAAAGTAGTAAGTCAGACAGAAGTCCAGGTAACCTAGGGATCTGGGAATTGTAACTGACATCTGAAGTGAGGGCAGGCTCTGGGTCTGTCTCTGGGCAGCTAGTGTCAAAACCTACTGATGTTGGGAAAACCCAGAAATAAATATCTAGGAGTGGAATTGCTGAGTCTTTTTGTAACTCTGTTTGACATTTTGAGACCGTTAAACTTGTTTTCCAAAGATCCTGCCATCTTACCTTTCCACCAACAGTGTACGAGGTTTCCAGTTTATATCCTTGTCAACACTTGTTATTTCTGTCTTTAACTACTGCCATCCCAGAGGAAGTGAAGTAGTGCCTCTTCTTGGTTGTTAATAGAATTTCTCCAGTGTCTAGTGATGTTGTTGGAAATCTTTTCATGTCTTTGGTTCTTTTCTCTTTTTTCTCTTTTAGAGAGATGTCTGCTCAAATCCTTTGCCTATTTTTAGTCAGGTTGTTTATCCTTTATTTTTGAATTATAAGAGTTTTATGTGCTGGACAGTTGCTTGTTTTTAAGACTGAAGGGGCAGAGCTATGAGCCTCTCTTCTCTCAGAAACACAGGAGTAAAGCAAATGCAGAGCTGAGTGTGGGGAAATTTATCAGGACTTACCTGTCAGGACCCACTGCAAGTTCCTTGTCCAATAATAAGCCAGTTTACATGGAAGCGCTTGGGTAAGTTCTGTCAGGATTGGCTCTGACAAATAGAAGACACAGGAGCACCTCAGAGTAGAGCAGTTTAACTGCAAGTCTTGGGTAGTGTGACCCTTCCACCTCCTCCCAAATTCTGCTTCCCCTGACTTTAGTAATGGAGTTCACTTCTGTAAAACACCAAAAATTTCCAGCAGTGCTGTGGTTTCTGATAATGGTAACCAATGGTTACCATTATGGTCCTTTAAAAGGCAAGTTAAGGTATCAAAATGCAAGATTGTGAGATTCTTCCCCTACATTTGAGATAGAATTGAGGCACTGGGTCTCTGATATCATTTGCCCAACTCCCTCCCCAGTAAGAAAAATCAACTGAAAACTTGATTAATTTACCAAAGCCACACAATACATCTTACCAAAAAAAAATCTTTGTTTTATGAAATTTATATTAAGAATTCTGAATATTCAAAGGCCAACATTTAACTGGTTCTTTGTGTGTGTATGTGTGTTCCTGTTCAATGAGGCTCAACTGAAACATTTCTCCCTTTTAAGGGACTCTTCCATCACCCCAGACACCCATAATCACAGGGTTTTTTAATTATTTGTTTTCTTTTAAAAATATTTATTTTTATTTTATATGTATGACTGTTTTGCTTGCATGTATGTAAGTGTACCAGCTGTACGCAGTGCCCATGGAGGCCAGGAAAGGGCATCAGATCTCCTGGAACTGGAGTTACAGACAGTTGTTAGCTGCTATGTGGGTGCTGGGAACCCAACCCAGGTCCTCTGCAAGAGTAGCCAGTGCTCATAACCGTTGAACCATCTCTCCACCCGTTTTCCTTCTTTAAAAGGAAATTATATATGTTTATGCCATTAAATTGATGTTCCTCCTTTATCAGTATATTCTTTTCAACATTGGCTTTCAATAAGGCAGTGTATATACCCAAAGGGTCAATCTCAGACCATCAGTAATTTCCATTGCTCCCCCATCTCTCTACCAACCTATCTGCAAGCCAGCTTGCTTCTTACTTGTGCCTTTCTTGGTGCTCACTGTGATTGTTATTTGCTGGGATTGAGTGAGGGGTGCTGGCATGCTAGACAAGCACTGCCCCACTGAGCTATACCCCAGCCCAATGTGCCTTCCTTCTCAGTCATCTCCACAGCTTGCTGTCATTGGTGTGTGTGTCTGCTGATCTTTACCCAGAAGCTGCTGTGAACTTCCTCCCCTTCTTGGTTTGTGCATCTTCTGTCTTCATTCAGTGGCTTTCCCATCCCTGGCTTCATCCCCAGTGTTCGTAGCTCCTCCAGTCCTGTCTGGTGTGTAGCAGCTTTAGGGCCAGCACTGATCCCAACAATAGATTATTGTAATGTACTTGGCCAGCAACATGTAATGATAAAATAAGATTACAACATACACATCAAGGCTGTGTTAAAATGTACTCACATCAGCCTTATTTTGAAAGATGTCATAAAGTGATTTATCTAAATGCAACACAGCATCAGAATCAATCGGCATATAGCCACTGCTGAAATGAAGGGGGGCAGAATTTTTGTTGGTGTAGGGCTCCTAGGGATTAAACCAGAGGCTCGGGCATACTAAGCAAGAACTCTTAGCTCCAAGTTCATCCCTAGCCATTTTTATCTTATAACCCAGCCTGCCATCAAACCTATGATCATCCACCTGCCTCAGTTTCCTGAGTAGCTGGGATTACATGCATTTGCTACCATATCCAATTTAGGACAGACTGTGAACAGGAAGTCAAGAATAATTTATGTTTCATCTACATAAAAGAAATGATTGAATTAGTAGATAGATTATTACCCAATTTGAAGGCCAACCAAAGACTAGTCAATTAATTACTCTTTTCTAAGTGTAACCAAGTCGTTCATTATGTTATAGTTTTACTTCATTAAATCTTCTTTTTTATTTTTATTAGACTAAAGTTATTGATTTTTTAATTCTTTTTACTTTGAGACAGAGTCTTACTATATAACTCAGATTGACCTTGAACTCATGGCAGTCCTTCTGTCCCAGCCTCATGTGTCTTGGGATTATAAGTATACCCCACCATTCCCAACGCTATTTAAATTCTTTAATTTTTATGTTCAGATTTAGATTGTTATTAAATTTTCTAAAATTCTACAAGTACACAAGGTTATTGTGAAATAGTCATCAAAAATTAACCTGGAGAGTTACTTTACTTTTCAATTCTAATGTATAAATTGAGGATTTACAGCATGATGTTATAGGAAACATATAGATAGTTCAGTGGTTACTATAGTGAAACTGAAGAATATTCCTCTCATCTTGCAATTACTTTTTTTAAAACATGTAAAACTAAAATCTACTCATTAGCCCAAGTCCCTGATGTAATACAGTTTTGTTAGCTGTAGTTCTCAGGCTGTACACTAGATTCCTGGGCTCAGTTATCAAAATTATCTACTGCATTGTATGATTTGACCTTCATATCCTCACTCCCTTCACCACAGTAACCACGGTTTTATTTTCTTTTTCTACATATTTGACCTTTTTCCCACATATAAGTGATACTTTTGTGTCTGATTTATTTTATTTAGAATGTCTCTAGGTCTTTCCATGTTGTGGCAAATGGAAGAATCTCCTTCTATAAAGCTGAGTAACATTTCTGTGTGCACTCACTGCATCTCACCTGTTCAGCCATCAGTGAACACTTAGCTTGTTTCTGCATTTTGGTTATTGTGACTCCCGGAAGCTTTTTAGCTACATCATATAGCTGAAAGTGTTGCAGATATTGGATTTGGAGATCAGTTTCCTTCAGTGTTTGTTCATTCCTTGTGATTTTCTTCAGAGGTTAAATCATGTCACGTGGCATGCTCTGCTCACTGTTTTCCATCTTATCCTGCTGTCCTTTACTTCCTGGGTAGGGTAAGGAATTCAGATGGCTTACATTCAGAACCCATCCTCACTGTAATACCTTGAGGCTCCACTTACCTCCTCTTGCTGTTAACTCAGGTTCAGGTGCTCTTGAGAAGACCAGTGTCTATTTAGCAGGTATAATATTCCAGATTTATCAACTGCTCAACTGAGAAGTTCTTACAATGAGCAAGATTTCTAGTTTGATTACACAAGCAAAGCACTTTTGTATGCCCTGGAAGAGGAATGGATCGTGCTTACATAAATGACAGGGCGTGGCCATTTTCAATCCCAGATGCTTCTGAGAAGTGGTTCTTTTAATATTGAAATAGCTGTTGCTGGTGGGTGAGCTTTGCTATAAATGTGATCTCATTCAGTGTCTTTCCCACTGTTTCATGAGGGAAAATTATTATGGTTTGAATGTCAAGTATCTTCCATAGGTTCATGTGTTAAAGGTCCCCAACAGGTGGCACTATTTGGGGACTTTGTAGAAACTTCAGGAGATTGGTCTTGTTGGAGGAAGTAGGTCCCAGAGGCATGCCTATGAAAGTTATACCAGATTCCCAGTCTCTTCCTTGTCCTCTGATTCCTGTCCACTAAGAAGTGAATGATCTTGTCCACCACATTCCTACGGCCATGTGTTCTGCTAAGTGCATGGGACCAGGCAACCACAGGCTGAACCCATTGAAACTGTGATCCAAAAGAAATAATTCCTCCCTTTAAGTTGTTTTTATCATGTATTTGTCACAGCAATGCAAAGATAACTAATACAAGAATGTTATACACAAAGCCCTTGGGCCAGAGTCAGGTCAGAATGATTCTGATTAATGTGAGCTATTGTTTCCTTGTAAATGTTGCTGGCCATTTCCACTTAGATCCATGCAGATGAGAGAATTAATGAATGAGGTGGGGCTTCTGAATAAGTTCAAATATTCACTACGGTTGTATAACTACATTGATAGATGCTACACAAAGCCTGGAGAAACTGGCCACACTGCTTATGGTTGGTTTCCTGAGCATGTCCGTTCCTCCTCCAGGAAAAGGGGGATGCAAGCAGCCTAGCACAGGGTTCTTTTCACAGAGCAGGCAGAAGAAGAAACAGAAAGACCTTAACCTTGTACCATTCCTTTGAATGAAGGAGGCCAGAGAATTCTGAGAAAAACCCTAGGCTTCAGAGCCAGAAAGCCTTAGCATCATTATTTGTTTGACTGCCTTGGGTAAGTTATTGAACTGCTGTGTGCCCCCAGTCCATTTCTCATTTGGAACACAGGTACCTGCTAGAGCTGTAAGTCAGGCTCCAGAGTTTGTCATTGAAAAATGTTCTGGTCATTAGCATGCCTTCATTGAATAATAGCTCTTAGTATTAAAAAGTCATTCAACTATTGACACTGGTGTTCGAGTACTGCTATAGGTATTAGGATTGCAGCAGTAGACAAAAGGAAACAGGTTTTTTAAAATCCCTGTCCACTGGTAAAGGTCATTTAATGGAACATTTGTTGAACACTTGTTGTAGTCTCCTTTTAGCTTGTACTTTGACAAGAGAGCCCACAACAGATTTTGCATTCAGTAGGTTGTGCGCCAAATGCAGGTAGACATGTTAGTCAGAAGTTGGACGAGAACAATGAGAAATCTGAACAGATAAGACTCACCACCCAGCTCCAGAGTCCTGAGACCTGGAGCAGCTCAACCATGCCCAGGGATACTGTTTTCTTCCCTAAGTTCTGTTTTTAGAGCTCTCAAAACATAAAAAAGGATGGGTAGGCCACAAGCTGCTAAGGGGTACTTTCTAATGCAGCACCAAGTGGGTATAAGTTTTCTAAAACTTTGTAAATTGAATCAGATTTTAAATGTATGACAGACAATTCAATATAAATAAATCTTTACTATATATTTTCCATATTTACATGCTGTAAATCTATAGTGCCTGGATTCTAAGACACCAAAAAATTAGTATCTGGGTTTTTTTCTTCCCTAGGAAGAAACAACAAATAGGGTGGGGGGACTCTACAGAGTTACGGATTTTAATAAGTGGTTCATCCTACTTTCAAAAACATTAACATGGAATAGGAATAGGGCTTGGTGCCCATCAAAGGATCTGGACTTCGGTGGCTATGTGGAATAAAAAAAAAACAGGAGGCTCGGAGTTTGCTGTCCCTGTTGGATCCTGGGTCTACCTCCTTGGACACACACTTAATTCCTCTGAACCTCTAGCTTCTTGTGTGTAAAATAAGGATGCAGGATCATATGGGAGCTGAGGCCTCAGTCGTGAGGTCTCATGTGTGATTAGAGTCTAGGTGCATTGATGTTTCTTTGAATCTCTTGGATAAAACTGCCTGTAGTCTTTTGGAGAAAACTGCCCACTGTCCCTGCCTTTGTGCAGACACCACATCTCCTGTTTCAAGTTTCTCAAAGGAGCTTTAACACTGGGGATCAAAGGATAATAAGCCACACATTGTATCTTCCATTTCCCTTTTCCTACCTGAGCCTTGAAAGTGCCCAGGGGGCTTCACAGCTCTGATGGATGGACCCTTGTTAAAGGGAGGAGAATACAGCAAGCAGCAAGGCAGCTAAGTGGAGAGAGGAGGCTGATGTCAACTGGCTTTGAGATTGCCTCCCCCTTCCTTCCAGGAAACAACCCACTAATAATGACTCTAACAACCCTGCTTTGCACACCACACCCTTCGTTATTTCCTTTAAGGAAAGAAAGTGTGCGCAGAAGATCAAAAAGGAATTACAAAGCTGGTTTTGAACATTTGCTTCCTAAAACAACAAGTATGATTTGACTGGGAGAGATAAAGAGTGAAGGCAAAATGGGTAAATATGCCTCTGCCTTCTCACTCTGAGGACAGAGTTGGGCTGTGAGCTGGGCTAAAAGGTTGTTTGCCTCTGTGTGAGAGCCACAGGGTTGTGATATTGCAGATGCCAAATGCCTCCCACATCCAGTGATTCCTGTCTCATGTGGGAGAAGCAGGTGTTTGGGTAGTTGTTATAGCCTCTGCTACCGTTGGGTGATGAAAATACCTTGATTCCCAGCATTTGCCTTGGCTGACTTCAGACTACCTTCCTGAGATCATTGACCTTGGAGTTGGGTAACTGGTATAAGTCAGTTCCAGCACACCACTGCTTGTGATTATTTTAAGTTTACATCAGACAGAAAGAAATGCCAGACTGCAAGTTTTCTAAAATTATTTGAGCCTGCGGCTACAAAAAAAAGTCACAGAAAATTTCAGTGTAGAAATCATGAATATATAGTACAAAGAATTTTCACAGCTGATCACACCTGTGTAATTAGCACTGAATCAGGGAACAGTAGATCAGCTGGGGAAGTGTGCGTCACGCTTCCTTCCAGTCAGCAGACCCTCACTACACCATCATGCCAAAGATAGCCAGCACCCCCACTCCTAATGGTATGGTAATTTTGCCTACTCTCATACATCATTAAATGTCATTATAGCATGCACTTATGCATGGCTTCTTTTGTTCAGCTTTGTTTGCTGGTCACATTCAAATTACTACATATAGTTTAAACCATTCACACTGTTGTAGAGCATCCCATTTTATGATTATGCCACAATTCATCCATTCTAGCATTGGTTAGCTTTTGGATATCTTTCAGATTTGGGATATTATGAGTTACATAGCTATAAACATTGTAGTTCTTGTTTTTTTGTGCACCAAGTGAGCATTTCCATTGGGCATATCTCTAGGAGAGGCACTGCTCTGCAATGGGACACCTGTGTGCTCAGCATTAACACCATGCTGCAAAACAGTGTTACCAGATGGAGGCACCGTGGTGCATCTTGCCAGCATCTTTGTTCTCATCAACACTTGTTTTTATTTGTCTTTCATTTTAGCTATCCTAATGGATGCATATATCATGTCTGCTACAATACATTTTCTGGTCACTTGAATAGCCTCTTGATCCGCCATCATTTGACCACTTTTCCATTGGACTTGCTACCATTTTCTTATCTTTTGAATTGCTATTTTTAATCTATACTTTCTTTCACTTTTGTTTTATTTTTTGATAGAATCACACTGTGATCACATTCTCCCCACTACACTTTCTCATTCCCTTCTCCCTCTTTCTGTTTACTTTTTAAGAGTTATTTTATTTTTAATTAAGTGTATATGGGGGGTTGTGCATGCACTGACCCCCTGGAGCTGGAGTAACAGGTGGTTGTGAGTCATCTGATGTGGGTGTTGGAAACTGAGCTCCTGCCCCCTGCAAGAGCAGTACCTGCTCTTAACCACTGAGCCATCTTTTCAGCCTCTTGTTTTAATTTCTAAATCATGTGTGTATGTATGTTTGTATGTATGTACACATATATGTATTATTGAGTACACACCACAGTGCATGTGTGGAGATCAGAGGACAGTTTGCAGGAGCTGATTCCCTCCTTCTACCATATGAGCCCCTGTCACCCAAGTTTTCTTAGGGGCCCCTGCTCCTGGCACTATTAGACAAACCGTATAACACATCTTTATCTGTATTTTTCATAGTTTATATCCAAGGTAGGGGAAATAGAGTAACTTACAAAGGCCAACACCCAGCTTTCCCGTCTGTTCCTTGAATCAGAGGCCTGGACCCCCCCCCCACTGTCTCTGTTAGCTTTCATCCACACCTCGTGGGCCTGCTGTCTTGCCCCAGGTTAGTAAATGCGAGGCACCGGACCATTTTTTCCACCCCACCACTGCCGCCAAGATGGCACCAATGCCCCTCGCTCCACGGCTAACTCTTGGCAGGCAATTCTCACATCGCCCTGCCCCTTGGAGCAACGTATACCCCTCAGAACACAGTCCCAAAGATCAAACCCAGGTCATCAAGATTAGTGGCAAGAGCTCCTGCTCTCTGAGCCACCTTGCAGGTCTTGGGATTTTTTGTTTGTTTTGCTTTTAACATTTTTAATTGAACTTTTGTGGTTTTCATAAAATATAATTTGATGGTATTTAGATCCCTCCCTGATAGGTAAAAAGTAGCCTATGGATGAATCTGGTTGATCCAGAGAAAGCACCAAGACACAGATAAAACTCCATCAGAATAGTTTACTAGCAAAGGAACACATGGGACAGATTCCCTTCCCAGCCAGGGAAAATGTCTGCCCCGGGTCCTGAGCTGGGGTCTTTTAAAGAGGGAGGCTTCTGCTTCCTGCAGAAAGCAGGAAGATGTTTTTTTTTTTTTAATTGGAGGGGGAGTGGGAGAGGGGACTGTTAAAACCTGTTCTCTTTAGAGATCAAAGGGGAAGCCTGCTGTGTTGGCCAAACAGTGGAGAAAAGTCTGCTTCTCTTGACTTCAAAGACCAAGGTGCTTATCAACTCAGTTCCTTTTTCTCAGGAACTTGAGAAGTCAGTGAGACCCTGTTGGTGAGGGGGCAGGGCTATCTGAACCTTAACACTCCCTATCTATACTTCCCCTCACTGCCCCCTCACCAATTTAATGTACTCAATAATACATATATGTGTATATATTTATATTAAGGCCTATAGAGTCTAATTTGTGTCCCCAAATGCCCTTCAGTGTGGATTCACCCACTGGAGCCTGGTTAACCCATAGATAACATTTTAATTTTATTTATTTATTTTTATTTCATGTGTATGAGTATTTTGCCTGAATGTATGTAGGTGCACATTGCCCACAGAGGCCAGAAGAGGACATCAGATCCCCTGGAACTGGAGTTGTAGAGGGTTGTTAGCCACCATGTGGGTGTTGGGATCCTGGGTCCTCTGCAAGAACAATGCTCTTAACTACTGAGCCATCTCTCTAACCCCCATAGATACATCTTAAAAATCAGAACAAAACAAAATCTAATACCAAATCACACTGCTTTTTCCATAAGTCTTGTCTTGTGAACCAGAGGTGCATGCTGGAAAAAGTTTACCATCTCGTGTGTCTCCTCACAGCACAGCTCGTCGGCTGCAGCAGCACACATTGCTCTCTGAAGTGTTTATAGAGCACTGCTCCTCTTAACACATTGCAAAGCACTTTGGAGAGAAGGATTCTTAAAAGTAAACTGTGTAAATGCAGATACATTTTCAAAAGAGCAAATTCTTTCTTAAATAAAAGCAAGAACTATTCAAATAGTCTCTAAGAAAAGAAGTAATGAAGTAAAACCCCACATATTTGTCATTCTGACTTCATGTTGATAATGACTTTGGGGAAATTTCCCAGCATGATCTTTTTTTTTTTTTTTCCTGCCCTGGGGGGTGGGGGTGCCAGGGGAACCAACCAAATAACAGCAACAAATTCTTGTGATTTGCCTGTGATTCTGAAGGAAATACATTGCTGGGGTGGGCCTTAAGGGTTCTTAGCTGTCCCATTTCCACTTTTGCTCTCTCTGCTTCCTGTGCCTGCTTGAACATGCTCAGCTTTCCACTCTGGCTGCCTCCTGCCATACCTCCCCACCATGATGTACTCTTAACCCTCTGGAATCATATGCCCAATGAACTCTTCCTTCTATAAGTTGCTTTGGTCATGGTCTTTTATCATAGCCACAGAAAAGTAGCTAATATACAACCCTAATTAAACTCATTAGGTCACCAAAGAGAAAAATAAAGACATGAAAGTAAAGGGGAAGAGGGGGATTAGGGGGGGTGCAGGAGGTACATGAGAGAGCAGGAGTGATGAGTCTGATCAAAGTGCATTGGATGGATGGATGGATGGATGCATGCATGGATGCATGGATGCATGGATGCATGGATGGATATGTCATAATGAAACTCTTCACTATGTATAATTGCTATATGCTTATAAAAATCTTAACTAGCCATTAAAAAGTGAATTCCTCCTATATATAGCATGGGCCATCTTATTTTTTTAAACTTACATTTAAATACTTGGATGCAATCTATCAATCTACAACTGCTTCTATGGCAAATTGGCAATTTAAATAACAGTCTGCTGTTTCAGAGGGTGGAGAACTCTGCCTGAGGGCTGGGTATAAGCCATGCCAAACAATGTAATTAATCATTAGCGTCCTTCAGTGTGTTTTCTCGTTTGATTAATATGAAAAGCCCCAAGACTTCTATTTCAAGGGAGTTAAGTCTTTCTGTGAAGATAAAGAATTTCCCAGACATGTTCTGGAAAGAACAGACTCTTCCTAGAACCTCCTGCAAGCCAGGCATATTCCAGGCTGCTCAGACCCACCCACTTGTCCTGGTGGATGCCAGAGTGAAAGGAGGGGAGGGGAGAACACTCCCCTGCACTCTGCTCCCCCTGCTGTGCTCTAGGCAGCATTTTAATAGCAAAGGCACCAGCAAGAATGCAAATATCATGGCACCAAAGTACCATGGGAGCCTTGAAGATTGTGTGAGAGCTGAACTCAGAAGGTGGAGCATCACCTCCGTTCACCTCAGCTGAAAGCGAAACTACTTCATCTGTAAATGTCCACAAAAGAGCTGCGTGTCGATTTTAATTCTAGCAAGTGTGTGCAAAGGCAGAACCCACATATAACCAAGATTGACTCTAGTTTTCTGCTTCGAGAAAGGTGACAGTGCAAGCCCAAAGATAAATAGCACCTGATTCGCGGTCTCAGTGACTGAACAGGAATGAAACTTGCACAAAGGGCAAACTGAGAGACACCTTGTCAGTTACAGTTAGATGTTGCTTAGGAGAAATGTGCCCTAGGGGTTGGCAGGTTTTCCAAGATACTTCACATCTGGACTATCTTCTTTTTATAATTAAAAAGTATATGTTTTATCTGCATGACGTGAATGCTTTCAGAGGTCAGAAGAGGGCATTGGATCCCTTGGAACTAGGGTTTTGGATGGTTGTTAGCTGCCATGTAGGTGCTAGGAACTGAACCCAGGTTCAGTTTTCTGTAAGAGAAGCCAGTGCTCTGTACTGAGCCATCTCTCCTGCCCCAACATCTGGATCATATTAATACTGCCTCTCTCTTGATCTAAAAGTGTTTGTATAAGGGGCTAGGAAGATGGTCTAGTAGGTAAAATGTCTTGCAGCATGAGGACCTTGGTTTGGCCTTCCAGTACGCAGAGTGACCACAAGTGGGGTTTGTAACTCAAGTGGGAACAGAGACAGGAGGATGTCTGGGGTTTGCTGGTCACCAGTCTAACTCCAGGTTCAGTGAGAGAACTTGTTTCAAAGAAATGAGTCGGAAAATGATAGAGCAGAACACCCAATGTTGTCCTCTGGCCTCTGCTCATGCATAGGTATGTGCATATACACACACATGTGTGCAGACACTATACCACACACATATACCACACACAAACCCACACAAAACGTTTAAGTGAGAAAAACCCCTCAAGGGACCAAACTAAGTGCATCTAGCCCTATCTGGCTTGCCTTGGGGACCTCCAGTTTATAATCGTCTCCATGGTTTGGAGCAGTGTTCGTTCTCAGCCTCAGCACCCTTGCCATTTGGGGTGGGTAATTCTTTGTGGTAGGGTCAGCATTCCTGGCACCTGCCAAGTGGTGCCAGTGTGTGCATCCAGTGAAGACTGAAGATGCCTTCAGACATTGCTACATGCCCTCTGGAGGTGAGAAGAGAAGTCCAGCTGAGAACCTCGGGTGGATCACCTTAGGGGCCTTATCACCCTCTGTGCTCCAGAGATCTTTCCCTCTCTCCCATTCCTCCCATTTCCAGTTCTTCTGTCAGCTATTCTGTTCCTCTCCCTAAATCCACCCTCCCTTGCCTGTGTCTTCTCTCCTAGTCTATAGCAGGTCTCCCCCTGGGCATGCACTCTAGTCTCTCCCTTCTGTATTCTACTGAGTCATCAGTAAAGTTGATATGTATGGTGCCAGCTTTCAAGCCATGCTGTTAACCTCATGTCACCTCAACCCTCACTTTAAAATGCTAATTAATGCTTCAGTTAACAAGAATCTTTTCTAGGCATCCTCTGCAGGAGCTTTTGAGAAGAGCTGGTGGGACAGAACAAGTGTTCTGGAGAGTCTAGTGTCCTAGTTGAATGTAGACACTGTGTCGTGGGGCTGATCTCATCAAGCCTCCTTTTCTAATTCCACCTCACTTCTCATCCTTCTCAAATCATAGCCTACCCATGGCAGCAGAACAAAGGCTGGCTAAGAGCTTGGGCTCTGAGACAGCAAAATGTAGTTAAAATTCTCATAGGTTTCTCAACCTTTCTAAACTTCACTTCTGTTTTGTGTATATAGGTACTAAAAATAATATGCCTAGTTGTGAGAATTCTGCTAATTCTGCTAATTTGGCCAAATTCCTTAGCTTTATTTTTTAAAGGCTACTTTATGTATTCTAAACTCTTAATAGATCAGTCTATATACAGTGACTATTATAATTGTTAATTGCTTACCGTCAACTTAGAGCTAACACCCACAGAAAGTATCAGAACATTGCAAGTCTTGCTGACTTTTCTCATCCTTTACTTTTTACTATATTGTCATATGTATTATATATGCATATGTTGTAAACCTCAGAATACAGGGATATTTTTTGCATTATCAGTCATATGCCTTTTAAATAAATTATAGGGGAAAGCATGAAGTTTTATGTACTACACATATTTATGTCCATTCTATTGCTTTATTTTTTCCTGCAGATTAAAATTGCAATCTTATATCATCCCTCTGCACTGTCAAAAATTCTTACAAATTTTCTGTAGTGCAAGCCTACTGGAGACAAATTCTCTTAGCTTCTGTTTATCTAAAATGCCTTCATTTGGGCCCAGCAAGATGGCTTGGTGTGCAAGCCTGACAACGTGAGTTCATCCCTGGATCCCACACAGGGCCTAAAAAAGAACCAACTCCCAAGTTGTCCTCTCACTTGTACACATGTGCGCATGTGCTCATACACACATGCACATAGACCCTAAATTAAATATAAATAAAAAATTAACTACTTTATTCCCACTTTTGAAGGTTATTTTCCTTGGACATAAATTTGGGGATTTTTTTTCTCAGTATCTTAAAGTTTTTATGCTATTCCATCTTTATTTTGGATGGAACATCAGCTGTTACTCCCCCCCCCCCAATTAAATGTATTTTTTTGGAAAATTTATAGAATTCTTTTTTTTTGTTTTTAGGGTTTTGAATTTATTTTGCCTATATTCTTTATAAATATGTGATTTTCAATTATATT
>NW_008335287.1:768008-869970 GCF_000622305.1 Nannospalax galili
TCTGGCAAATCATGAACTCTTTATCTTTGATTTTAGGAGTTTGAATTCCATATGCCTACACGTCATATAAATATGTGCATATACATTATATTTGTAAACCTAGATTCTACATGTGAGAGAAAATGTTGTGTTTGTCTTTCATTTCTTCACTGTCACCCTCTCTTGATCCCCTCTATTCAGTCATTGCCCCGCTCCACATCATACGTCTGCTTTCATGACATATGTGTGATGTGATAGTTGTCTTTCTGGGTTTGCCTAATTTTACTTAACATGACACTCTCTGGTTCTGTCTACTTCCCTGCAAATGCTGTAATTCCATTCTTCTTTATGATGGAGGGTTATCACTGCATCATCAAATATTTTTCTGCATAATTCTTGTTCTCCTCTCCTTATTAAATGGAACCGGACCATATGAAGTGGACTTGAAGACCACTCAAACTTTGTTCATTTTTACACTTTTTTCTCTCTTTCAGATTGAGTAATTGCTATTGATCTCTTTTCAGAATCTCTTGCTCTGCCTGCTTCAGTATTCTGTTAACCCCACTGAACGGACATTTATTACGGATGTACTTTTCTAATATTCCCACATAATTATTTTTAATAATATTCTTATGGCTCCCATTTCTTCTTTGAAATTCCCCATCTATTCATGCATGATTGTCACATTTTTTCTTTAAGTCTTTGAACATATTTATTATAGATGCTTTGAATCTTTCTCTGTTAATTTCAATACTTGGATTACCTCAGAGCCAGCTTTTATTGCCTACCTCTTCTTCTTTTCAATTATAGATCTCATTTTCTGTTTACCCCTGTTTTAATAATGTTTTTAAATGTTATTTTTCAATATATAGTTTTGATTTTTGTGCATTTCATACAGTATATCTTAATCTTTTTTTAAAAATTTATTTGTGATTTTTATTTTATGTGTATACGTGTATTGCCTGCATGTAGGTAAGTGCACCTGTGTCGTGTAATGCCCGTGGAGGACAGAAGAGGCTGTTGGATCCCCTGGAACTGGAGTTACAGACAGTTGTTAGCTGCCATGTGGGTGCTGGGATTTGAACCCAGGTCTTCTGCAAGTACAGTCAATGTTCTTAACCACTGGGCCATCTCTCCAGCCCCATCTTAATCATGTTTTGACCCAGTCCTCTGTTGTTTTAGTGTTTTATCTAGCTGGAGTGTAGTAGCGCACGCCATTAGTCCCAGCTCTCGGGAGGCAGAGGCAGACGGATCTCTGTGAGTTCAAGGCCAACCTGATCTACATAGTGAGTTCCAGGCCAGCTGGGGCTATAGGAAGACCCTGTCTCAAAAAGACCAAAAAAAGTTTTACTTACTGAACAGTGTAGATGATACATTAAAAACTCTGGTATCTGCTAGTTGTAACCAAGGAGAATGGTTGTTCCTACTACCCACATAAATTACCAGTCAATCACCTTGACCTTGACTGGGCTTAATTTTCTGCTTTTTTAGGGTGACCTCTGTAAATCCCATGGTGATTATCAATATTCTACATTATCAGGAAAGTCTCCTTCCTCTTAACTGGGCGCATACAGTATCTCTGCTCATGTATTCTACCCTCGCAACCATTGCTCTCCTCTAGAGAATCTCTCTGCAACACCATTCAGGGAATGTGGGTGGGGTTAAATACAAGTGTTATGGATTCCCCTCTCCATGGCAGCCCCCTTTATAGGATAATGTGCCCTGTCCCACAATTTGTAGCCATTTGGGTGATAAATTCTGTATTTATACATCACTGGTTAAGAAGACCTCAGTTTTTCTAGCTACCACTGTCTTAGAGAAAAACCTCCTATAAAAATGAACTTTCTTTTTAAAAAATAAAAATACACTAAGTTTATTCATGCTTAGAAAAAAACTACAGCATACAGAAATAGTCAAGCGGTGAAAAAAATAATTTAAAATTTAGATTTCCCAGTTAGTTAGTGGACACTGCCCATTTAAGGACTAATTTGGCATTGAAAATGTATTATATCTTGAGAGATTATTCAACAGACTTACATAAAGGACACCTTATAAGTGAACTCATTAGTATGCTTTTGTGTTTGTACTTTCTTCCAGTTTGTATCTTGTTTTAGTTGTTCTCCAATGCCTTCAAATAGATTTTTAAATATATGTTTTGTTTGGTTTTTATAATCAAAATCTATACAAGTGTTATTCACATAGAAGCTAGTTTCCTAATAAACTAGCAATGAAATGGGCATTTCTATTGTTCTTTATAATATAGCACTTGACATACAACCAAATACTGTGAGACATTCACAGAATCAAGAAAACATAATCCCTGGTCAAGACAGGAAAAAAAAGTCAACATGGATCCAAAGATGGTCCAGATGTTGGTATCAGATGGGGATATCACATTAGCATGTGAGCATAATACAGGGTTCAGTCAAGGAGTTGGATAGCATGCATAAACAGATGAGTGATTTCACACAGAGAGAAACCATAAAGGAATTAACATATTATCTTACATGTTAATCTCTGCTCATTTGTTTTATCCTCATTGCTGTTGCTCTCCTCTTGGCTCCCTGGAATCTCTCCCTGAAGCTACAGTTTGGGAATTAGCCAAATATTTGGATAGAGGTTAAAAACGGTAAGTCATAAATGAAGAACTTGTTCATTGGGCTTACTAACACATGAGGTACAGCAGAGGGAATCATCAGTGAACTAGAAGGAGCGATAACTGAAGCATTGGGAAGGAAAAGAAGGACAAGCAGAGCAGAGGGTCTGACATTCGCAGGATGGTGTTATGTGTACCCTATCTGATGTATGTTTAGAACCACAGATACCTATATATAACTTATTTATATATCATATATATTTAACGACATAAAATATAACTGGAGTTCATAATGGCAAAGGTTGAGGGTACAGAAGAAATAATTAAAGACATGTTGACTGAATTTTTTTTAATTAAAGGATTACTTCAACCACCAGATTCCAAAAAGCAAACAGAATCTCAAGTAGGAAAAATGATGTTAAAAAAGTAGATAGTATATGGAAAGATAATTAATGAAAAGGAGTGTCACTTATATATTAATATACACAGAGATATTCATTTTGATTGGATCATTGCCCTAAAAGTTTAAGTTGAATCATGGTTCTAGAGAAAAATATAATAGAATATCTTTGCAATTTTAGATGGGCAAAATTTCATAGAGAGGACATAGGTAGTATTAAAGAAAGTAAAGAGAAAATAAAACAAATTATCAAAACCTAAGTTTTCTATAGATAAAAAGTATGATGCCTGTCATAGTAGTTACTTGATCCCAGCACTCGGGAGGCAGAGGCAGACAGATCTCTGTGAGTTCAAGGCCAGTCTGGTCTACATAGAGAGTTTCAGTTCAGCCAGGGTCGCACAGTGAGACCCAGACTCAAAGGACAAAGTGTATAAAGGCATAGACTAAGAAAAATATGACATATATAAAGGAAAAATGATATATATGTACACACACATAAAGTGAGAATATGTATTCCTATAATAAACAGCAAACAAACCAATTTTTCAACTGACAAAAACTTGAGCAGACATTTAACCAAAAACATACAGGAATGATCATTAAGTAGATGAACAGGTTTTCAACACTGTCCATAAAATGTAAACAATAGACCTTTCTATGAAACAACTAGACCTCTCTACTACTATTGTTAGTGAGAGAATAAAAAGATTTTTGGAAAATTGATAATTTCGTATAGATAATATATTACACATAATAAATCAATAAAACTATTGTTAGGAATTTACCTAAGAGAGATGAGAATATATGTCCACAAAAGACGTCTGCAGGAATGGTCATAGCCATATTAGCAATAGAGCCTAGCCCTGGAAACAACTCAGATGTCTATGAAGAGGAGCATGGAGAACAAATGGAGAAACCAGGGCATGGTGGCACACACCTGTAATCCCAGCACTCTAGAGGCAGGAGCATCATGCAAGTTCAAGGCCAGCCTGGACTACATAGAAAGCTCCTGTCTCAAAAAAGAAAGACTATCACCACCAAATCCAAATCAAGGAACATCCTCATAGTGGAATACCACTCAATAATGCCAAAGTGTGAACCTAACTTCAAGTAACAAGATAAGTGAATCTCAAAATCATTGTGTCAAGTAAAAACATCTTACACAAAAATATATACTGTCTGGATCTGAAAAAAAGAGAAAAGAAATGAAGTGTGAAAAATGAAAAGAGTGTTAGGATGGGACCTAGGAAATACCGAGAGACTAAAAAGATGACAGCAAGAAGGTGAGGTAAGACACTGAAGACTCAGCAAGGTGGAGAGAACTGGCCAAGCAAAACACAATAGACTCAGCAGGTAACGAAAGCAGTGCAATTTGATGTGTGGAAGGAAGACACAGAGCAGGGAAAGGCATTCTAAATTCTGAAATGTTCTGACAGGAGGTGCTTCATCTGTGAATGAAACCACCTTTACAACTATATTAAAATTAGGGTACACTTCTTTAACAAAATTCACTCTATATTTTCTATTTAAGGTATTGTTTTAACCTGTTTTTGTTGTTCTTCTTGTTTAGTTTTGCTTTGTTAAGGGTGGAACCCAAGGCTTCACACAGACAGCAAGCTCCTGACCACTGAACTACATCCCTGGAGCCTTACTTCCAGTATTCTGAAGAAGCTTCCCTCGTGTCTAGATGTCCACAGTAGAAGACTAGTCACAATCATTCCCGACATTATACCACCAATTCTGTGCCCTCAGATTAAATATTGGCAACATATAGGAAAAAGTAAATGCTGAAAGATGTATTTTTTAACACATAACAAGCATTTATTATTATTAATGAAGGCGCCTGGCAAATTCGAAGCTTACTGACTTCCACAGTTGCTGTTTCTGTAGAAACTAATTCAGAAGTCATATGGTAACCATAGTAACACAAGGGCAAGTTGCAGAAGTAGTGTTTAGGAGAGATGAAAAGTCTCTCTTCCCTCCGTGCTCAGGTTCTCTGCTCTGCCCCCCCCCCCGAAAGCTGGTTTCCCAGGACACTGCGGGGGTAGGGGTGTAGAGGGAGGTTATACTGATCATGGAACTGCCTCCATTAGCATCAGTTCTTCCTTTAGAGACAGATTTTAACCTGCCCTAGAGAAATTAAATAACCATGGAATCAATTCACAGGTTCTATAACCTCAGAAAAAATACAGGTCAGATGAACTTCTTCCTTTGGTGTGGAGAGCTAATAATGTGACCCACTAAACTTAAAATCAGTAATATATTTTTTCATATTCTTCAACTTTCTCATAACAAATTCCTTCCATAATCTTCAGGGCATTTGTCATTTTGAATTAATGTGATAAAGACATACCATGTGTGCCTGAATTGAAGGAGCTTAAGCAAAATAAGCATTTGTTTCTTTCCTGTAACAGTCAGCTGAAGTCTGTTGAAGCTGCCTTCAGGGTCTAGCACCTTTTGTTTGTTGCTATCATCTTCAGGGCCCATGGTGGCTCCCAATAATACCACTGTTCTCGCCACAACTAGGTACCACACACAAGCCACTTTCATCTCTAATCTCATTGGTCAGAAGGTAGTCCGGGGCCACACCCTGCTGGAGAGACTTTGAATTGCAGTCTTTATCCTGGGTGAAGAGATGGATTCTAGGCATGTTCTCATTTGGTTTCCTCAAGCAGAAGCATTGGTACTGGTGAGGGGAACTAATTCTTCCCCTCTGTGAAAAGCACAGCATCAAAGTACCTAATTCAAGGGCATTCAGAAAGGAAGTGCTAATGTCTGGGCTGCACTTGAGTGTTGGCTCTGAGTTCTAGAGCAAAATGGGGCACTAATGGCTGTGGTGAGAGATAACATGCTAGCCGGGACTCCAAGATTTCCCCTGCGTTTTTTTTTTCAATTTCGCTCCCCCCTTTTTTTTTCAATCTCTTTGCCAATACTTTATGAGGTTTACTTCTTGCTGTAATCTGTTTAGAGAAGTACACCTTCCAATCAGCTGTCAACTTGACACCTAAGGAACCCAGGTTCTTAGAATTTAATTTTAAACTAGGATAAAATTAACTTGGACTCAGGGTTCACAGATCACTCTTTTTGAGTAAATATCCTTAATTGACGGTCAGGGATTCATGTGTGTCATTTTGGCTCTGCAGACAGCTTTCATTTTTATCTCTGTTGTCCTGCACGCTATGCCTGCAGAGACCAAAGGAGGGCATCAGATCCCCTGGAACCGGAGTTATGGATGGTTGTTAGCAGCCACGTGGGTGCTGGGAAGCCAAACTGTATCCTTTGCAACAGCAGCCTGTGCTCTTAATGGCTGAGCCATCTCTCCAGTGCTTTTTATACACGAAGCTTATTATCAAAATGTTTAATTAAAGCATATGGATGAGTGTGGCCTAAGTTTTAGTCAATAGTCTACATTACTAGGAGAAATGTTAATAAATTCAGATTAAAAGGCTTATCAAGCCTTCTGAAATTTCTAATACAGTGCTATCTCTGCCTAAGTAATTCATAGTTTGAATTGGTCATAAGTTAATATCTGGCAATCACATTTTTTCAATTTAAGAAAAAATTTCAAATATAACAACCCATATTCTAAGCTTACTGTATTTTATTTTGGCAAATATAATATTGCTTAAAAATATAGTAAACTCAAGTATTAATAATGCTAATTATGGTGACTACTAGAAAACAAATCTCTTAATCTATAGGAAGTCATATGACAGTTCAGGGAATTCAATAATTACTTTCTATTGTTTTAGAAGATAAACACACTTTATTTCTTTGAAAAAAAAGCAGCACAGTTAAGAGTCAGACTAGTGGCAGTAGAACAGCTAGTGGGCTGTCAGCTGCTCAAGCCATTTGCTTCCAGTGAAAGAAGGCAGGCAGTTGGTATTAGAGCTGTACGAACCTGCTGTAATGAACGTAAGAACTGGAAGGCTCCAAGGAGATCATCAGCTTCCATGTGGAGATTTTTTAGGCCCTATGCTCACTACCCAAAGAGCTTTATTAATGACCACTCCTCCTCACCAAGGCTCCAGAATGATTTTGTTAATGAATGGGAGATGGCTTCATCTATTTATTTATTTTTTTTAATTTGATGGGTAGAAGCTAAGCTAAGCAGATGGTTCTTAACAGGTATAAGACATGGCCTTAGCCTATGCTGAGGTCAGAGGGACTGAAAGGACAGTTTTTGCCCCTTGCCCTCCAAGGTCAACTAAGTTCCAGAGGACTATGGAACATCTCTCAAAATGTCCTGTAACTGTGGTGAGTCACCTGTCCTCTTGTTCATGGAGGACATGGAGACCCCACGAGATGGACTTGAACCAGTGTCTAGTCTACAAAGAGGAGGGTCAACTCAGAGGAAATATCCCATTCATGCTGCCAAGTGAAGTCAGACATGGTCGAACAGGACCTTTGACTTATCTTCACGTAGATGGACCTGGTAGAAGAAAGGAGCCAGGAGCTCCTCCCAAGCCCATGTGACCCCTGAGGAACAGATCCTCAAATGACCTTAAGTGTAAAAATAAATTGATTTATTTGGGCCAACTGTATGGTTTTAAACACCCAAAAGGAAAGTATAACCCAAGAGTAAAGTCATCAGTATATTTCTTTAAGAGTTCAAGGCATTACACTTGCCAGACATTAGACTTGAGTCTATATAAAAAGTTATTTAGACAATTATTTCTCATTGATGATTTTGTTCCTAACCAGAAAGTGCTGCTCAGATGTCAGACTTCAAATCTTGGTCTCCAGTACTGTAATGCCCACCTGTAGCTAAGGGAGACAACCAGCTATTGTTCTAAAATGATGGATAAATTTGTTTTCTCCCCCTATCTGGAAGCCTTCGAGAGGGTACTGACACTGATTCTAACCACTCCAACAGCTATCAAAATACCTTAAAGCAAATCCTGAATCTATCCCTCTAGAGTCCAGCCTTGGAAGACAAAAGAAAAATGAGGAGGAACCCAATAGAGGGATGCTTTTGGAAGCTCTTGTCAAGAAACTCCAATGGACTCTCATATGCACATTTGAAAATTGCCCTGTTCTGACTTTTTTCTAGTTCCCTGTCTAGAACTTGTAATGCTAATTACTATTTACATTACTACTTCACATCTCCTATTCACGATGCAAGGACTTTCTTTTCCCCTTAGAAATAAGAGTTATGCAATTTTGGAGTCTTTTAGATAGACACACTGAAGGGGTACTCCAGTTGCCTCACCCTGCGTCCCTGTTCAGCATGGGAGAAGCCAGAGCAGTCTGCTTCCTAATTCCCTATTGGCAATTTGGGTAACCTCTTCAAAGGATGGTGTGATAAGTATAGGAGGTAGGAATTCACTAGGCAGTTAGGGTAAAAAGACCGCCCCAAAAGTAGCCAGTTTCTTGGGCCTGTTAGCAACATACTCTGTTCCAAAGGCCACAAATGTCAAAAGTATTTGGGAGCTTGTATCTAATCCTTAAGAGATTTTAGGGTTGGTTACCTCTTCAGAGGGGGGCATGTTAGAGTAGCCAAAGGCTCCATAAAATAAATAAATAAAAGAAGAAGAAAGTACATGAAGTTATCAGAAAAAAAGTGATGGGGAAATATGGGAGGAGTTGGAGGGGAGGGAGTGGGCATGGATTTGATCAAAACACCTTATAGGCATGTATGAAATTCTCAATAAATTATTTATTTAAAAAATAAATAAAATCTTACTGGAAAGAATTAAAAAAAAAAAAAAGACACAGCCTCAGATCTTGATTTTGCTTAATAAGTATTTGCTACCTGATCCCAGAAGCTGAAAAATTTGACCTTTGATTTGAATGAACGTAAGAGAAGGTTCCAGAAAATTACATTGAGCGTGACTAAATAGTAGTGACTAAGGAAACAAAGAAATTAAAAGGGAGAGTGGAAAACTGATAGAGAAATCAAGATCACAGGCCAGCTGCGATTAAGATCTCGAAATCGTGAAACTTGGAAGAAGGAAAATTTCTAAGAACTAAGTTGGAGATTTCTTATTTTATCTGTGGAGCTGTGGGTGCAAACCAAGTGCCTGGGTCAGTTATTTATTTCTTCATATTCAGAGTGGGCGCCTGATGGCAAACAGCTCCTCTGTACATATGAAGTGACATTTCCAAACTGCCTGAGAAATGTTGGGCTCATTTGCTAAATGCCAGGTTTTATATATGAGATCATGAGAGCAGGGAATTGAGCACAGCACATCTCTCATGAGGGATTATTTCATAAGTTCACTTGTTTTGTTTTCAGACATTCAGTGTTGGATTCAGTGCAGTTGCAAATGACACATTTGAATAGAATTAATGACTAGTATACTGAGATCCAAAGCTAATACAAGAATTGGATTTTTATCTATTATTCTTTAAATAATTTTATTATTTTTAAATTTTTTGTGTATGAGTGTATTGCCTACATATATGTAAGTATACCCATGTCATGCAATGCCCGATGAGGTCAGAGGAAGGCTTTGGATCCCCTAGAACTAGAATTATGGACAGTTGTTAGCTTGCCGTGTGAGTGCTAGGAATTGAACCCAGATCCTCTGCAAGAGCAGCCAGTGCTCTTAACCACTGAGCAATCTCTCCAGCCCCAAGAATTGGATATTTTTTCTAATTTGGAAAGTAAACAAATATCGATTCACATTTTTCATTTCCTTGTCACTGATTACAAGTTAATTTCTGGTCTACTCAGTGTTTTGTTTTTTTTTTAACTTCTGGACTATTTTTGTCTGGATCAAAGATGATTAATTCATGGGCATAATTGTGGTCTCGTGTAAAGGTTTGCTTTTCCACACTTTTAATAAAGTGAGCTAAACATCAGAGATGTGATGAGAGTTGCAGTGTTGGATAGTGGGCTAGTTTCTATACATGTTTATCTGAAACAATAGATCTTAATGAAGGCTGCCCCTTATGGAGTTTATTATGAAGCTTTGCAGGATTGTCTAAAATATTTAGGGAACACCTAGTTGAGTGAATCTCATGAATTTAAATATCAAGTGTAATATAAATATTGTAACTTCAAATTTGTGCAAGTCGTATCTGTGAGTTCTGACATTTACCCTGTACTGGCTCCTTTATCTCTATAACAGAGAATACAAACTTAGTGGCTGGAACACACTGTCTTTCATGATCCCATAGATTAGAGGTCCAGCATATGCTGGGCTAGCATAGAGCTGCCTTCCTTTCTGGAGACCCTAGGGCACAACCCATTTCCTCCCCCTTTCCAGCTTCTTTAAGCCACTCAGATTGTTTGCCTCACCCCCTTCCTCCATCTTCAAGGCCAGCATCCTGACTCCCTGCCTTCCACTTCCACTCTTAAGAACCCTTGTAATCATCACATTGTGACTAAAACCCAGGATAATCTCCCTGATTCCTTATTAGCAAACTCAATTCCATTGGCAACTTTAATTCCTTTATGCCATGGAAGCTAACATATTCATATGGTCCAGGGCTATGGACATGTTTGGGGGTGCCATAATACCACCTACTGCACATCCCCCATTTCATAATGTCTAGAATTTATAGGATTTTTCTAAAGTTATGTTTTACAATCGTTGTGATGAGACATTGTTTCATAGTTGAATTGCAGTGCATTTCTTATTGGAGCATAAAATAAGGGTGCATCTCACAATTGATGGCTCTCAAATTCAATGAAATAATAAATCTAAGTAATAAGTAAAACAGGTTTCCACAAGACCTAATCCTTGATTTTCTGAGCCATGAATCATGCTCCCAAAATGATGCTAAAATTATTTCCACAGAAAGATTAGCTAATTCTGTGATAAGTCTCTGGACTTCAATTACTAAATTTTAAAGTAATTTTTAAGCTTCAGGTGAATACTCATTTTCCTTTAGAAATAGCAGCTAATTAAACTGATAGTGTGCTTGATTAAAGACTTTTAAGACCGCAAACTCCATGTAAATCACTCTTGCTTGTAATATTTCTTTTACTTTTTTTATGTCTGCATGTTCCTGTATGGGATGCATGTGTGTGCAGTTTTGTGTGTGTGTGTAGGCCGGGTCAACCACTGGCATTGTTTCTCAAGAGCACTCTACATTGAGCTTTTCAAATGAGTGCTGGGGACTGAATCCAGCCCCTCATTCTTGCACAAGCACTTTACTAACTGAGATGTGTTCCCAGCCCCTTCTTTTACATTTTATAGTCAATTAATCTTTATTTTTTATTTTTAATTTTTTTACTATTTTTATGTGTATGAATGTATTGCCTGCATGTATGTGAGTGCACCCATGTCGTGCAGTGCCTCGGAGATCAGAAGAGGGCTTCAGATTCCCCTGGAATTGGAGTTAAGGACAGTTCTTAGCCACCATGTGGGTGCTGGGAATCGAACCCAGGTCTTCTGCAAGAGCAGTCAGTGCTTTTAACCACTGAGCCATCTCTCCAGCCCCTAGCTAATTAATTTTTACCTTTCTTTAATAATTTACCCATCTATAAGAATACCTATTGTGATCAATTTCCCATTGAACTTGCATATCTGAGACATTCTTAATGTGAAGTATAAACCATAAATTAAGTGTTGAATGAATTTTTCTGCAGTTGAATAGACAGATCCCCAATGATCAGTATATTCTGCATATAACATCCCCATCCTTCAGAGACTCCACCAGAAGACTCCTCAAAAGAAATACAGATGTATATAGTATAAAGTGATGTTCCATTCAACAGTGTGATGGTTATAGTATAAAATGATGTTCCATTCAACAGTATGTGATGGTTGGCCCATTAGATTCTCTCACCTAGACTCATAGCCATCTTAGTTTGTGCAGGTATACTCTATGATGTTGGAGCAATGACAATCACCTAACAGTGCAGTTCTCAACACTTCCTCTTCATGAAGTCATAAAGTGATGCTTCGGTGAACCAGGAAGAAACAAAGGACCTCCCTCAGGACCTTGGAAGAGAATGAGCATTTGAAATGCTGACTTATCTCAGAAATCTTGAGGCTCTGATAAATACTGGAAGAAGCCAAAATAAAGCTCACTCTGTTATCATTAATAAAACATTTTACAAATATGTAATAGAAGTGCTCTACATTGGGGCTGGAGAGATGGCATGTGCTCTTTCTGAGTTTGGTTCCTAGTACCTATGGCAGATAGCTCACAATGACCTCCAACTGCAGTTCCAAAGGATCCAACACCTCTTCTGGTCTCCACCAGCACCTGCACACGAGTGGCATACACATACACAGACAAACACACATACAGAAAAATTTTTTTCATTTCTAAAATTTATTTTTATTTTATGTATATGAGTTTTCTTCCTACATGTATGTAAGCACACCTGTGTCATGCAGTGTCCAGGGAAGCCAGAAGAGAATGTTAGGTCCCCTGGAACTGGAGTTACTGATAATTGTTAGCTGCCATGTGGGTGCTGGGAACTGAACTCAGATCCTCTGCAAGAGTACCCAGTGGTCTTAACCACTGAGCTGCTTCTCCAGCCCACAAAAGTAAATTTTAAAAAACTTCTCTGTCATGTAGCGGTTTTGATGAAGCCTGGAAGATTGTGATTCTGATTGGTTGCTTCTTTATAGATAGTAAATTGGCAACTCTGTGAACACTTGCCATGAGATGACACTGCACTCAAATCATGTGACCCATTAACCTCTGACTCTCAACTGTTAGTGATTAGTGGGCAGTGTGGTCCACATACAGCATCAAAACAGGCTAAAGGGGAATGTGCTGAAGTGATAAAGCAGCAGCTGAAATGGACGTTCAGGATGGGGGCAGCTTCTATGCTGACATCACAGTTTTTACTTTGAAATCAAGGACGAATCACTGAAGAGATTATAGGTCAGAGAGGCTGCTTCAGGTCAGCGCAACCACTTCTTCTTCCCTTTCAAAATCACATTCATAAGCATTGAGGATAAATTCAATGTTGCTAATAGTAACAGTAACCAGAAATAAGTATAAGGAATGGAGCGACTGATGATCAAATTGAATTCCCAAGAGAAGAGGAATTTCAGCAGGCATTCAGTAGGACGTTATTAACTCCAAAGTTCATTCCTAATTATGTTCACAGACCTTGGATCATGCTGTTGTCAGGGGTATCTTCTAGTGTAAAGAAGTGAGTAGATTGCTTTACAATGTTTATAGGTTGGGTTTTTTGGGGGGGGTGTTTTGGTTTTTTTTTTTTACTATATTGGTGATTTGGGGGAAAATACATGCTGGGAGGATTAATTTGATGTAAAACAGGATAAGAATTTTAGTGTAGTTCAGTAGCTGAATCGTTGTGACTATTACACTAAAGACCTTAAATATGATTGGTTGGCTGGCCTATTCCATCTTTTTCTTTGGGAAGCCCATATTTATAGATCATTAACAATAACAGTTTAAGATAATTTAGCTCTTTGCATTACGTTTCTCTGTTAATTACACCCACACCAATGAGTTACATAAATGCATCTCTTCCTTGGAATTTGGTGTAAAAATCTTCTTCCCTCAGTGTGCAGCTCTAGGGGAAAGGCCTCCTGCTCTTCCCCTGCCAGCCCACATTCCTCTGCAGACCCGTTTCCACTTCCATAGTTTTGGAACATCACAGGTTCCCTTGACATGGGGAAAAACTGGGCTCCCTGAGTGCACAGAGACTTTTTCATCTGGGGGTGGGGCTGTGTTAGGGTTTGGCCAAATTAACTGCCACCAAACCCACCCCAGGCAAGTGATTCTCAGGTCCTTTGGAAATGATATCCTGGGATGGGATGAGTTTTATCTCTGAGTTCTGAATTTAACCCAGTTGCTTCAAATTCCTTGGTCTCTCACACCAAACTCAAAAATCTATGAGGCTTTTTG
Organism: Nannospalax galili; assembly: GCF_000622305.1. Classification (NCBI taxonomy): domain Eukaryota; kingdom Metazoa; phylum Chordata; class Mammalia; order Rodentia; family Spalacidae; genus Nannospalax; species Nannospalax galili. Next base: position 781,775 of record NW_008335287.1, read on the forward strand.
AAATAATGAAGGACCAGCATGATAATGATGCAGGAAAGGATTTAACACTCGGGGTAAATTGAGCCTGTGATGGGCTGTGAAACTCACCTTGCAGATCACTAGAAAAAAGTCAGTGCTAACAAGATGATAGTCCAGACCCAGCAGAATACAGACCCAGCATAGCCTGTGGTTGCTGGTTGAGAAATTTGGTAACAAGCTGGTCAGTAATGGTACAGAGAACAGAGCACACCTGTACTCTCGACCACCTCTGGACACATCTCTTCCTATGGCCTTTCTGAGCCCTGATGACTGCTCACAAGCCCCTACCATGCTGGGCTACTTCCCCCTTCCTCTTTTTGCTGAGTGCCCTCCTCTGGGAATGCTGGATTTCTTGAGCCTCAAGTGTCTGCCCTTTTTCCTGGAAAAATAGCTTTGCAAGACCTGAGTCTGAGTCATTGTTGGTCTTTGTGAACCTTATGCACCAATGACTTTTATCTAGGACATACTCTATGGAAGGATCTGATAACTGAATAGGCAGACAGACACGTGTGTGAGCTTTTTTAACACTTCAAGAAGAAAGCCTGAGAGATCTCTCCCTCAGCATCCTGATACTGCACTGGGAAAAGGATTGGCGGCTGTCTTTCTAGACTGCCACAGTAATAATGCTTCTGTCCAAGAGGCCTTGTAAGATGAGAATCCTCAGGAATGGCCTTAGGGGACAGAGCCATGTGACATTCAGCACAGTGTGAACATCATGTACATATGATATTCAAAAGGCAGAGATTACTCAAAAGCTCAACGATTTCCCCTAAATTGCTAGAAAACCATTTAACCCCAAAGACCTCCACTCTATGAAACAATTGGCAAATTTAATTTGGTATAGCTGTATTTTCAACATCATAACTGCTTAACAACATAGTCTTGTGTGAGTAAAGTTTAGGAAATGGCTTTTTAAAGCAAGTTGTCAATCAGGGAGGAAAATGTTGCCTTTGGTGTCTGGATGTGGGTAGATAGCATACTGCAGCAAGATTTGCAAAGCAGATTCTTTAAGAAGAACAAATTAGGCAAGACTCTATCTGAATACACACATGTATATTTAAAATAGGTTATTTTATTGTGAACGAAATAGAAAATTATATTAAAAGTCATATACCAACCAATTGAAAGCTTTGTTGTTTTATCTTGCAATGTTGTTTTAGTATCACTTGCCAAAAAAAAGTCAAAAAGATAAAGAAGATTCAGGTTCTCTTATAGCACTGGTTGGTTCTCCTTTGGAAAATTTTCTTAGCACATGGAAATGGATATGTGCATGCCTTTCTTAGGTAAGGTTCCACAGCCCTGGAGTCATGCCCTGTCCTGTTATCCATCTTTGCCCTAGAGAGACCACACCTCAGCCTTGCAGATATTGGGTGTGTCAGGAACATGTCAGCAGAGGTGATCAGGTAGCTGTGACATCCTCTCTGGGATGCTGACTTGGCCTCATTCACACAATGGTTTTCTAAGCTCTGCATCCATTATTCATTATCAACAACTGTCCTTGCCCTTTTTGATGAGGAACAGCATGGAGAGGTGTGCTACAACAGAAGAAGAAGGTGATGTGGGAGGGGCGACCACTTCTTACCTACTTGTGGACGGTGATCACTTCCATCCTGGGTGGGGCAGGCCAGCCCAGCATCTCAGGGAGCTGAAGGTTGAGCTGGGTCTTGAAAGCTGAACAGGAACTCCTTATCATATAGGACCCATGAAGCACAGGGAACTCTAGGAAAGAGGCTAATTGTGCAAAGGCCCATGAGCACCTCCAGCGTAAACACTGGACCACACCATCCAGAACTTGAACATCAACATAGTATGTGCCCGCTCATCATCAGAGGTGACCCTGCCTGAGTGTGTTTCACTACCCCATGCCTTTCTTTACACCGACATTCTCCTCTTCCCTCCTCATGCATGTACACTGGTATATGTGCCCACACACTCACATGCTGTACCACACACACACACACACACACACACACACACACACACACACACCATGAATGCACATAAGAAATACCCCTTTGTCATTTAAAAAGTTGTGATCCAACAAAATAAGTACTCATCCTTTTTTTCCCCAAGAACATGTGTTAAGTTCATTCAAATGACTTTGTACGGTGGTACTATTAAGTTGACGGCTGTGTTTACTTCATGTAAACTCATAATGGTTTCTGGGAATCACTGTTTTCAGTTGAAGTGAGCAGAACTCTATTTGTAATAATGACTTTGAGGCTTGTGATTTCACTAGTTCATAGCAAAAGTGGAGCTTCCCACACGTCCAGTTTTATTTAGGTTTTCTGTAGCTCAATCTGCTTCATTTATCAAGGAGACTTCGGGTTTTTTTCTAACAGCTTTATGGGGATATAATTCATGTATCAAAAATGATGCCTTTTAAGGCAAAGTCTAGTAGGCTTTTGTAGACTCACAGTCAGTCAGACATCACAGCCATCAAATTGAAGAATATTTCAATCACCCTGGAAAGAAACCTGGAACCTGGTACCAACTAGCAGTCTCTCTCTATTTGTTCCTCCCCAGCCACTGGTGGTTCATTTGCTTTTCTACTCTTCCTGTCCTGTCCTGGATGCTGATGTGATTGAGTAGATCATGGAGCACACGGCCTTCTGCATCTGGCTTCCTCACTTACCATGCTTTCAAGGTTCAGTCATGCAGTACTATATATCGATATCGCCATTATCTTGATTGTAATGTATTGCATTGTATAAATTCATTCATCATTTGATGGATGTTTGGATTGCTCCACATCTTGGCTAGCGTAAAAACTTTTGTGTGGATATGTGTTTTCAGTTCTCTTGGGTAAACCTAGGAGCAGAATGCTGGGTCAGGTTGTAACTGCCACACTGTTTTCTGCAATGGCGGTGCCATTTTACATACCCACCAGCAAGGTGCAAGCATTCTCATTTCTCCACATTCCCCAACACTTGTTCTTGTCTGTGTTTTTGAATTATATTTGTCCTAATGAGTATAAAGTGGCATCTCAATGAGTTTTGTGTTTTGATCGTTGACATGCATGGTGTTTGTGGTGATTTGAATAAAAAGTGTCTCCCTCCATAGGTTCAAGTATTTGAACATGTGGTCAGTTGGTGGTGCTCTTTGGGGAGGGTCATGGAACCTTCAGGAGGTGGACCTTACTGGAGGAAGCATGTCACAGGGGTGGGCTTTGAGAATTCACAGCCTGGTCCCCTTCCAGTTTCACTCTCTATGCTTCCTGCAAGTTACTGAAGATGTGAGCTCTCTGCTTTCTATTCCAGTGGCCTTCTCCTGCCGTGCCTCCTCAACCTTTATGGACTCTCCCTCTAGAATCCTAAGCCAAAATAAACTCTTTTATAAGTTGTCTTGGTCATGGTGTTTTATCAAAGCTACAGAAAAGTAACTAATGCAGTGTTCTTTGTCACTAGGAAGACTTAATTTGCTTATTCTAGAATTCAGTGTTTTCCACACCCTCTGATCCTTTTGCATCAGCAGGGTTCAGTCAAAGAATTGGAACCACTGGGAGATATAATAATGAAAGGATGATTGGAGGGATGAACAGACAGATGGATGGATGGACAAATAGATGTCTGTATTGAAAAGTTTGACCTTACACCATTGTGGGAGGAACTGATTACAGGTTCAATAAGGCCTTTGTTCCCACAAGTGATCCTAGAGCTTGTAATCCACAGCGTAGGTGAAGACAGGCAGGAAAGATGGTTGTAATGTGAAGGAGAGTAAGAGAAGGCTGAGACCCACAGAAACCAGCTGGAGCCTCTAAGGACGGCTGAGCCCCATTTCACTTCTTGCTTTTTGCAGTGCTGAGGTCAAACCCAGGATCTGGCACATGATTGGCAAGTGTTCTATCGCTGAACTATGCATAACAAGGCCTCTAATGTCTTATGCCAGGGCTGGCTGACTAGCTGGCTGGATGAACACACATACACATGCCTGAATCAGAGACCAGCTAAGGTTATGGGCAGCAGAGGAGGAGGAGGCCAGCTCTGTGTTGATCATTATCAGAGAAGGTTGGGACCAGGTCTGGAGACTGACAGCAGATCTACATGGAAGTAGATTAGGCTTGGGGTCCTGAGAGAAACTCATGGTAAAATGACATTAGTTCCTTTACCCCCATTGCTGGTAAGACCAGGCCCCCAGTGACCTCAGAGGGGTACTCCTACCCCAAGCAGGAAGATGCTCAGCTGGATACAAAGAGAAAGATAGATTTCATTCTACAAGACCCGGTCAGGTTTGCCTTGTAGCCAGCAGGTGAAGGTAAAGTGACTTCAAGGTCTCCTTTCCTCACAGAGATTGTCCCCACATTTGTCAGCATTACTGGAAATTCTTTGAGCTATAAAGTCTCTTTTAGCATCTAGAAATGAAATATTTAAAAGGGAAATCATTGGCTTAAATGATAATTCAATGTGAATGATTTTCAGTGAAAGGATAAGAGATTTCAGATCCTTCTCAGTTTTGAGAGGAGGGTAGCAGAGTAGAGCGGGCCCCAAGGTATGGGCTGAGGGAACAAGGTGAGGTACCATGTGTCTAGGCCAAACTTTACCACATTTGGTCATCATTACTTTCTGCTAGGTGGGGACAGCACAGGCGGAGTATTGAGAAACCTGCTTGCAATGGCTTTTAAAACTCTTCTCTTAGTGTAATGTGCCACCATGCTGAGACTGGCATGGCCTCATGTCTGTCCTCTGCAGAGGTGCACGATACAGTCTTGGATATTGGAAGCTGTGCATACATTCCTACCTCAGATCTATGCTGAGGACATCACCTGTATTCCATAGAACTTGCTGCTCTAGCAGGGAAGCCTACTGTTGAGAAGAAATCTCAGGCTCACTGAGGGGTACAGGGCTACTTCAAATTCATTTGGTGGATTATATACCACTAGATTGGTTATAGGAGTTAACCACAGACTGACCTGGCCCATCGAGAAGACTCCAACCATACTCTGGATGTGGAGGAAATTATTCTTTATTATGTGCAGGCCTCAGGACTGGGCTAACCTGCTCCAGGGAAACTGAGGCCCTGACCAGAAATACATATGGGTTTTTATAGGATTTTTACATGTCATCCCTTAGTAGTAATCATGTTGGTGGATTTGAGACTTCTAACATAAAAGTATAGGTTATTGTGAGAAATTTAAACAGGCAGTGCTTTACAAAGAAGCAGGTATTTTGGGCAAGTGTGAGATTGTGACATTCCCCAGGAATATGCTGATGCTAGTATAATTTTAGCTATTTTAACATATAAGACACATTGCAGCAGGTGCTTCCTGAAAGACCCCTGCAGAGGCAGCATTTTCCAAGGTGCTCACAGACTTCAGTTTTTATGGTTTTCTGCCTGGTTTTATCTGAGCCTAAGACTGAGCTCACAGTTGCTTTTATGATTTGAGTACAAGTAGAAGCTTCCAAAGTCCTGTTACATCTACGTGTATCAACAAGATACTTACTATTAGGTGACCATGAGGCTCTCATCAAATACACTTGTTAGTACTTTCTGCCACACAGAACAAAGTTATACTAAGGTCATAGTTCATTAGTTTCACATTAGGCTAATTTTCCTCATCAGCTTGAGAGCTATTTTTTCCTTACATGTAGGAATTAACCGTTATGATTTCTAGGAATGTCATTTGAAATGCTGATTATCATGCTAGACTTTTCAATTTAAAAAAATGAAAAATGTGTTGATAGGTAATAAAATAACACAGGTTGCTAAGAAGGACAAGTGGAGGATGGATGGTACAGTCCATAACCCCCACTGAGAAACAGATAGAGATTCACAGCTCCTGCTTGCCTTCAGAGCTGCTCTGGAAATCTCATTTTGTCAAGGAAAGAAGAGGGAAAACAGGCAGGGTTAGCACATGTCATTAGATCAAACTCATCCCCTCCATTGGATTGAACCATCACTGTGATTCTGGAGAGGGCCTGGTGCTCAGCCTGGTCCTGACAGGGAGGAGCCCGGAGCCATAGTTCCACAGACCACCCAGCTGCAGGTTCAGCAATCACCTCGCATTACCTGTCCATACTTGTACAGGCTTATCACAGACTCTTCTCTCGAAATCATTGCAGTTTAGTGTCTTTCAAAAATCAACCAATTACCATGGCGAGATTTATTTCTGTGGGAGTCAAACCATAGATTTTACTTGCTGAGAGAAAACTGTTGTCATGGAAACCATTCCTATTTTCTCTAGGCTGAGGCTGCAATTCACTGGCATAAAAACGGGTTGACAAAGATACTGAGGGGAAGGGGAGGGAATCAGATGCAGTTAAATTCATTTTTTTCTGAATAATATTGATGATCACTATTATTTTTTTTAATTGTGGTCAGAAATCAGTCTATAAATACTGGATCCTAACAAAGTTTTCAATACTGGGAAGGAAAAACATAAATCTAATGTAGACACTACCTAAGCTATCCCAAAGTTTCATTTTTTTTAACTTTAAAAAAAATTTATTGAGAATTTCATACATGCGTATAAGGTGTCCAAGTTTTCTCTCTTACAGTGAAGATGCTCAGTTAACGGACTAAGATTGTGTTTTAAATTTGTTCTAGAAATAAGTGAAGAGGTGATGGAGAAAGTGAACATTATGTTAAGGCTAATTTACTTTCCTTATATTTGAACTTTACAAATGTAACGTTGGGACTATTGAGAAAGAAATTTGTGGATTTTGTCTCAAGTTCATAGTCAAAGAAAGGAACAACACAGATATGTCCATATGCCCACAAACTCGTGGCATCATAATTTGGCCAGGAGTTCCTGTGTGTTGCAGGTCTGTTTCTGACTTTCTATAGTGTGGAGCAATTCTCAGGGTGGATAACAGTGCAGGAAGAGATGGTGTGTGTGACCCCATGCCTTATTCCTTAGTCTAAGCATTCCTGCTCCCCTGGAGAATTACCACTGTCATAGTTACTTTTCTCATCACTGTGATTAAACACTGGACAGAAGCAACCTAAGGAAGGAGGGATTTATTTTGGCTTACAGTTCCAGGGGATACAGTCCAGGGAGGGTATGGACGCAGGAGCAGGAGGTGGCTGGTCACACTGTGTCCACAGTCAGGAAGCAGGGAAAGATGGATGCTGCTGCTCCACTCCCTTTCTTCTTTTTATTCAGTCAGGGACCCCAGCCCATAGAATGGTGCCATCCACATTTAGGGTTGGTCTTCCTACTTCAGTTAACCTGATCTAGTAACCCCTCACAGGCATACCCCACGATTTGTATCCATGGTGATTCTAAATCCCATCAAGTTGACAGTCAAATCACAGCCCCTTTTCCAATTAGACAAAAATAAAATTATGCATTTGTGGGAGGAACTCAGCCCCACAGAGTTAGCACTTGCCACATGACTGGGCTTTGGATGTTTCTGGGTCTTGGTAGCAGAAGAAAGAGGCAGCATGAGGTGGGAAAGTGTGATGTGGGGAAGTACATCCAGGAGGTGGAAGATCCCCTTGGTTCTTGCATGAGTTTGCCTAAGGATCAGGATGCCTTTTCTGGAACAGCTGCCTAAAGCACAGAAACCAGAGGAAAAGATGAGCACTTTAAACAGAGTAGAATTAGAAAAGTACACCTTGCAGGATCAAGTGGGCACACCAGAAGGGAACAAGGAGCCTGAGATTTCCAGTCTGTCCATTGAGACTTTCACTGAAGTAGAGAGGAGTCTGCCCAGGATGATGGACCAACCAAGGAGGAAGCAATTCATCACATTCCATTTCTATTGGTTTTAACTTTACAATCAGTTATAGGATGCTGCTCTCTGTGGCCCCAAACTCAGGATAGGTGTTTGAGACAGGAGATAGATAACTGTGTTTAGTGCTGAGATCACTTTCGGTTTTGGCTAGCTTTGAACAAGGAAGGAGCACAATTGTGCTCACTGTCATCAATGTATCCTTTGGCTTTGTGGCTAGTTTAGAGGCCCAGGCCTCTCTTCTAGGTCATGAAGTGACAAGCAGTTAGAGGATTGCTTGATGAAACATTAGCATTCAAAAGTTCTAGGCTGTTTCTTTGAGAATCTGCCTCTCCTTTCCATTCCCTGACTCTGCCTACTCCAACAGAAGGGCCTGACAGGTAGTGGTGCTTCCATCAAGGGCGACAACCATCTCTGTGTGGAGGGATCCCCATACCTAATGCTGAGAAAGTCAAATAAATCTTTCTGTTGGTCAATTATAAGTGACTTGAAGCTTTTGTGGCTATTAAATTCAGAGCTCAAATTGGAAAAACTAAAGCCATCTGAATAACCCAACTAATAAGCTCATTTATATTTATGAATATTGCAAGTTTATGTTATGTATGGTCTCCTTATCTTATGTATTTTTTCTTCTATAAGAAGAAGATATATTATTTTTTGCCAATTGAATGTTTCTTGGACGTGATCATGAATATGCACCCATTCACAAAATAATGAGACTCTATGACCCAGATGGTCTGACCTTGATCACCTAAAACTAATAATCCATGACTTCGACTTCTCTTCGACAGACCACTGCCTTTTCCAGGTTGGGGCCCCTGGGCTTTCTTGGGTAAAGATATCTTTAACAATATTCATCGAGCAATGGAAGGGAGAGTAGCTTGTTTAACAAATACGTAGGTAACTCTCTGTGTGTTTGGATCCCTTCCAAATGGCTTTACAAATACTTCCAATTAAAACTTCCATCTTCACCAGGAAAAGATCATTAAGAAACTTCTGACAGCAGAGGGCTACCCTGCTGCAAGAACAATGCGGTGACTTGAAGACCATGGGTGAGCCCTAGGGGACCCAAAGAATGCAGCTTTCTGGAGAAGTACTCAGCCTGCTGCTGAGAGCTCCAGAAACAGGAGGTAGCGTGCGCAGAAAGATGGCTTCCTCCCTAGTGCATCCCCAGGATATAAATGCTAGTATTTACACACCGCTTAGCCCACAGAAGAATACTTTTGACCCCTGGTTGTACATCCTTGGTAACTGCCTAACAGCATACATATGGAGTGAGACTATCCATTGCCCTGCATGCCCTCTGCAGAGCTCTGCAGACTGCTGCTGACCTCCAGACTGTGCCTCTGCCACTTTATTAGTTTCCTGTCTCCAGTCACAACAGACCCTGTGCAAATTCTTTTACTGATCCCAGCACTCTAAGGACAGCCAAGGAGATAGGCCAATCAGTTTTTCACCCAAGAAACTATAAACACTGAGCAAGGGGACAGTTTGTTTTAGTGTGCCCTGAGGCCAGAGTGGCTTCTATTTTAATGCAGAGAAATCATGTCATGTCAAAATAAGTATCCAATTTGAGAATGGCCTGTCCAAGGCATTGAAATGTCTTAAGTTTGGTGGGTCACAATCTTGCTGTGTCTCTAGAGTTCAAATTCTGAACAGAACAGGCTCTATCTTGTTGGAAAGGTGCCTATTTATTTATTTTTGATACATTTCACTTTCCCCAAGGAGCAGCAGAACAGCTGTGTCTCTGTGCTTAATTATTATACTATCCCAATAAAAACAACTTTCATTTGATTCTGATTTTGTTTTTTTCAATGCTGGGGATCAAACGCCAACCTTTGGGCATGCTAGGAAAGCACTCTACCCCTGAATTATATATACCTAGCTCTTGATTTTTGGAAACAAGGTCTCCTTTTGTAACTCAAGTTGGCCTTGAACTTGCTATATGGCCCAGGCTGGCTTCAAATTCTAGATTCTATTGACTCCACCTTCCAAGAACTGGGATTACAAGACATCACCATCCCAGCCTGTGTCTGTGTTCCTCCTCCTCCTCCTCTGCCTCCTCCTCCTCCTTCTCCTCTGCCTTCTCCTCCTCCTCCTCTTCTTCCTCCTCCTCCTCCTCCTCCTCTTTCTCCTCCTCTTTCTCCTCCTCCTTCTTTTCCTTCTTTTGTGTGTGTCTGGTATTGTGGCACTGAGAACTGAACCTAGGGCCTCCTGTATGAGCCAAGTGCTCTACCATTGAGTTACAGCCTCGGGCTTCTTTTTCCTTTTTCCTTTTAAAAGGGTCTCACTAAGTTGACAGGCTCATCTTGAAGTTACTCTATATCCTAGGCTGGCCTTGAACTTGTGATCCTCTTTATCTCAGCCTTCAGAGTAGCTGGAATTGACAGGCTTGTGCCATCAAACCTAGCTATTTTATCATTTTTTCCCCTAGTACAAATCACTGTCTCTCATGGTCATATTTCATAGTTATTGATTAAATTAATACATCATAAAAGGAAAAATCATGATTGCTTTCTGTTTTAGTTATTCTGCAATAACAAATGCTCCCCAACACCCCAGGGGCTTAGTGAACAAAAGCTCATTTCTTGCTCCTGAAATTGGCAGAGTCTTAGACTCTGAGTCTTTTCATTCTGAGGCTCTCAGCTACTCTCTGGGACATGCCCAGTAGTATGCTAAACTGTCTTATACTGGTTCATGGCTCAAAAAAATATCTAGCTAACAAGTCCCATGGCCAAGGATAACAGTGGAGCAGGACTCTCCAGGAGTACTGCAGGCCATGTAACTAAAGTACCAGAGCCTACTGCAATATTTGAAGAATTATAATTGACCAAACCCCAAATAGGGACATGTGGTACAAGTGTTCAATGATTTATATATGTATGTTTCAGCATTATCCTTATGAAAATAATATTATACATTGAATGGTCCAACGTGCTTAGCGTCATGTAGAAGGACTTTCGTATCATCCTGATCATGGTGCTCAGATACTCTTACTGTTATGTCCCCATGTTGCAGATGGGGAAACTGAAGCTTAGACTGGATGCCCTGGGCACAGAGAGTTGCTTAGGAATGGATAATTGTTTAGCACTCTTGGTAGCTCCATCTGCAAGGAAGTGAAGAAGTCTAGTAGACAAGGGGGTTCAGGGGAACCTTGCTAGAGTTTGGGATAGAAGAGAATCTTTGTCACAACCAAATTATCAATGAAGACGGGTATGCTGATTGGTGCTGATTGTCAACTTGACCAGGTCTGGAATCACCTAGGAGACAAGCCTCCAGGGACTCCTGTGAGGGATTGATTATCTTGATTAGGTTAATTGATGTGCTAAGTGGGTGGCACCATTTCTTTTGGTTTGGGTCTCCCTTCCTGGGAGTTCTTGTTATTCTGAGCATGCTCTGAGCCAAGAACAACTTTACTAGAAATCTATCAGAGAGACTGGCTGTATCATTTTTAACACTCATTCACTTTCAGACACTATTTCAGAAAATTAGAAAACAAATATCCAAGACATCCGAATGCCGCAGTTTAGACTGCATAATAAGAGAAAATGGGCTGGCAAGATGGCTTAATGGGTAAAAGAGATTGCTCCACAAGCCTGACAACCTGAGTTCAAGTGTCAGAGCCCAAGGAAGGTGGAAGGAGAGAACTGACTCTACAAAGTTGTCCTCTGACCTCCACGTGTACACTGTGGCATGCGTATCTACACACATACTTCACACACACACACACACACACACACAAATAATAATAATAATAGTAATAACAATAATAATTTTAATTTTAAAGAGAAAGCTAGCCAAACACAGGTCTTTATCATGCTCTACTTTACAGTTGTAGATGCAGTGTAACTAGCTGCTTCAAGCTCTTGCCATCTTGACTTTCCTACCATGATGGGCTGTGCCCTCAAGTTGTGAGCCAAAATAAACTCTTTCTCCCTTAAGTCACTTTTGTCAGGGTATTTTATCACAGCAGCAGGTAAAGTCACTAAGACAAATGGAAGAGGATTATATTTAACTGTGTCAGATTAAAAATCTTCCCTAGATCTATCACACACACATACACCCCTCAGAGTCAGATTCACAATAAATGTGGTAAGAGTTATTTAGTGTATCCCTAACCACAATACCCATGTAACAGCAGATTCACCCAAAGACAAAAGCCTGGTGTTCCCTTTGATAAGACAGCACACATACACAAACGTTCTCACACTCACACACACACATATCCCATGTGCTCAGGATAAGGCCAGCAAGGAGCGAGGAGGAGGAGGTGTTCTTTGTTTCCCTCCTTCAGCCTCAAACAACTTGCCTCCTCCCTGGGAGTCCTTGTTATTCTGAGCATGCTCTGAGGCAAGAACAACTTGACTAGAAATCTATCAGAGAGACTGGCTGTATCATTTTTAACACTCATTCACTTTCAGACACCATTTCAGAAAAGTAGAAAACAAATATCCAAGACATCCGAATGCCGCAGTTTAGGTGTCATAAATAGCTTTTGGAATAGTACCTTTCTCCTTCTCATGGTGACAGGTACAGCCAACAAGGCTGAGAAGAAAGCTTACATCACAGATTGGTGCCTGCAGTGCTCCAGCAGGAAATTACAGCACTGCCCTGTGGTCCTGAATACAGAATATCTCTGTTAGCACAGAGATGGAATTTCAGTGTTCCCAGGAAACCAGATCAATAAGTAATAATGTTCGATCAGATATAGCTTATAAATGTGCTCAGAAAACTATCCTATGAAAGCAATGCACATATAAATCCTAACAAAACAGAACACTTTGGGGTAATAAATAGCTACCCAGGAATTTTCACTGTCTGCTGTGGAATTTTTCAAATGAACAAAGCTTAGGAGAAGAGTTTCTAGATCTATATCTTATAATGTAGCTGTTTGTCAAATACCAAACAATTATTGGCCAGGTGGAAGGCAATTGGCCTCCAAACATAGACACAAAGAGACCGAGTCTGGAAGAAAATTGATTTTTGCCATTCACTTACTACTTTGCCATATAAAATCCTAAATGAAGTCAGTGTTATTTGTCTAGTAATAAATAGCTTATGTTATTTATTTGTTAATAAATAGCTTATTTATTTGTCTAGTAATAAAAATACTTATGTGTGGGAAGGATTATGCACATGTTCATGTGGGTATCTGTGCTTGTACATGTGGGTGTGCACACGCGAGTGTGTGTGGAGGCCAGAGATTGATGTCGGGTATTTTCCTCATCATTATTTCTACATTTATTTTTTGTGACAGGGTCATTGAGCCTGGAATTCATCAATTCGGGTAGGCTAGCTGGCGAGAAAACCTCAGGGTTCCTCCTGCCTCTGTCTCCCCAATACTGGGATTACAGACATGTGCTAATGTGCCTGGCTTTTTATGAAGGTGCTGGGGATCCAACACAGATCCTCACTTTACTCACTGAATTATCACCCCAGCCACTCCCCAATAACTTCTTTTCTTTTTAAAAATATTTTATTTATAAAAAATTTAAAAATAAAAAATAAAAATTTTTTTAAATTATTTATTTTTATTTTATGTGTATGAGTATATTGCTTGCATGTATATAAGTACACCTGTGTTGTGCAATGCCTACAGAAATCAGAAGGGTGTTGGATCTCCTGGAGCTGGAATTATGGACAATTGTTAGCCACCATATGGGTACTAGGAACCAAATCCAGGTCCTCTGCAAGAGTAGTCAGTGTTCTTAACCTCTGAGCCATCTCTCCAGCCACTCCACCCCCCCCCCCGTAACTTTTTCTAGGTATGTAGCACACCTTGTCAACAAATCTTTATGATTTAATGTAATGATATACATAACACAGACAGGATGTACTGCAAGGTTGGAATGTAAGAAATTAAGTAGTGTCACTTCTGTGTAGCTAAATGAATTTGATTTCTGTCCCCAAATTTCTAAGTGTTGTTACTAAGGCATATCTTGTAATAACAAGGTGGGGAGGGGGGATTCTTTGTAGCCCAGCAAATTTTTATCCACATGTAAGAAAAGATAAAGAAACATGAGTTCTAAGGGTGATAATGAAAGCCAAATTCTTTAACATAGACCTCTCATTTTATTGATGGGTTTTCAAGTGAAATCGACTTTTCCACTTCTATTTCCTGGGATTGCTGAGACCCAGTAATAAAGAAGTGACTGTAGGGTCACCATTGCTCTCTTGGTTGTGCTGGTATGCCCTCTGGGAGTTGGAATACATAGGGCAAAGTTCATGTGCTCAAAGATGTTCTCCAGCAGATCCTATTCAGGAATCTCTCCTTTGAATCCCTCACCAGCAGGTGTTCGTGTGCAAGAAACGAAGAGAGCAAATAAGCGTTAATACCGCCCAACATTTATTAAGCATGCGTCATGTACTCTGCACCTTCAGGGTTCTGAGCTTTAAATATAGTATCTCATGCAATGCCCACAAATCCAGGAGTGAGTAGACTCTTTCTCTCATTTTATGCAGGAGGTAAAACTATGTATAAAAGTTTGAACAGTAAGTAGCTGACAGCATCTTTGAGTCTGGAATAGCTCCCTTTACCACAGTTCTTTGTTAGCAGAGGCAACCACACAGATTGATGCATTCAACCTTCATAATAACCCAATGACAAAGCATTATTATGGAGTAATTCAGGCAGAGGTAACTTTCTCAGGGTCACTTAGTAAGACCTAGAACTAGAATTTGAATCCCTTCAAAGTCTGTGTTCTTTCTACCATCCTACATTGCTGCCACCCAACATTTGGCCTGCATATTGTAAAGAGAATACAGTGTCCCACTTTGTATTTAGTGAGGCAAATATAAAAGAGAAAAATCACAGGACCAAGAGGGACTGTCTTAAGATTTTGTCCTTTTACTTCAAGGGTAAGGAAGGCATTGTTTGGTTGAGGAGAACAGTGTTTAGATTTTCCAGAAGGTGTGGGAAAGGGAATCTGCCAGTACCTGAGGGACAGAGGGTATGCTCAGCCTGCTAGGAGGAGGACTCTTATGCCCAGTCCACTGCTGATGTCTACATACAATGGAACACTTCAGTACAGTGACTTAAATAGGAGTTTATTCTTCCATCCTAACAAGAAGCATGGTAGTTAGAGTCTTCAGATGCTGACTCACACTCTCCTCTTCCCCGTCCCCCACCCCTACCAAGTTGGCTTCCTCCAAATGCAAGTCAGAAGACACCCCAATCCACCTCAAAGACTGGAACCATCAAGAGAAACTACACCAACCACACTGGTCCCGTGTCAGCTCTCTCAGACCCTCCTTCCCCCAGCAGATTTACACCTAGGTCCTATCCATCAGCACTGTGGGCCTCAGCCACCCCAGCAGACAGCAAGGATCCAAAGCAGTGCTTACCAGGACACACTGCCTCCCTGCAGAACTGCAGGTGGGTGGGTAGTATTGGAAATCAAAAGGAGAGTGGACCTTTGGTTAGGAGGCTGAAGAGGACTTAGAGCAAAAGCAGGAGGGAAGAGGACTTTGGTGGCATGGATACCCTCCTGTCCTTCCTTCATCTTTGTCATCCCCAGATCATCACACCAGAACCTCCCCCTTCCTTCTTCATCCTGCTCTTGATTTTCCTCATTATTTCTGCCCCAGACCAATAACCTTTGGGCTAAGTATTATCACTAGAAATCAGCTCAGCTGACTCACCTTTTTTTTTAATCCTTAATGACTCACTTTTTTTTTAATTTTTTTTTTTTTGTCTTTTTGAGACAGGGTCTCCCTGTAGTCCCAGCTGACCTGAACTCACTATGTAGACCAGGCTGGCCTTGAACTCACAGAGATCCGCCTGCCTTTGCCTCCCAAGTGCTGGGTCTAAAGGCACGTGCCACCATGCCCAGCCTTTTTTTTTTTTTAATATTTTCTTTAATTTGATTTTTTTTAATTTTATGTGTATGCGTGTATTGCCTGCATGTAGGTAAGTGCACCCATGTCATGTGATGCCCGCAGAGGTCAGAAGAGGCTGTCGGATCCTCTGGGACTGGAGTTAAGGGCAGTTTTTAGCTGACATGTGGGTGCTGGGATTCGAACCTGGGTCTTCTGCAAGAACAACCAGTGTTCTTAACCACTGAGCCATCTCTCCAGCCTCACGACTCACTTTTTTTTATCCTTAAAAAATGATAGACATTAAATAAATGATTATTAATGAGATGTGGACATTCCAGGTAGATATTAAGTGGTAGGGTCTATGACTCTCATGGCCAGAAATATCCACTGCTTCAGAGAAGAAAGGGTTCAGGAGCCCACAGAAGGACAAGAATCCACCAATACAGTGTTACCTCAATGACCCAGTCTCAGACAAGAGGACTCTGGGGAGGCTAATGGCTTCTGGGTTCAAGGACCTATGGCAACCCCATGTGACCCTGCATGACAGCAACTCAGAGTTTCCTTCTTTCTCTCTGCAGAGCCAGCTCTCCCAGGCACTGAATGGATTGTCAGACAGGGCCAAAGAAGCCAAGGAGTTTCTGGTGCAACTTCGCAATATGGTGCAGCAGATCCAGGTATGACTGGCTAGAGACAGAAGCCGGTGCCTCAGGCTGACGCAAAACTAAAAGGCGTCTTGTTTATGAATTCTGAGAAAATCCCTATTGATTTTTATCGGCCCTGTCTCTTCTACACAGGCAAACACACACAAAGCCCAGCTTCGCACATACTCCTTCCTGAGGTGGCTGTCTTTTGTAACAAGCCACAGACACTGCCTTGCTTTCCAAGTGCTTCCTGCCTTCCACTCTGAAACCATAGTTCTCTACTCCAGTGTTTTCAGACAGAAGGCTATTTCTTTGTGCATTCGGGTGGTTATTCTGAGTTTCCGAAACTCTATAGGTTCTCCAAACATAATTTTATTTAACATTAACAGGTCATCTCTCTCTCTCTCTCCCTGCCTCTCTCTGTCTCTCTCTCTCTCTTCCCCACCTTCTTCCTGCCCCATACTAAAGTGTTTCTTCTACTGAGACACGTGGATGTTTTCGACGGTAGTCCTTGGTAACTATACTTTCAGATTACTTTATCTGGACACAGTGACCAGCAGGTCAGCCAGCACTTAAGAACACATAAATTTTCTACTACAGCAGGAAAGGAAAAGCCATAAAATGCATAAAATAATGACCCTCTGTGCTGTTTACCATTCTTGTATGTTTTGAGGTTTTCCTCACAGAACTAACCTTAACTCTGCCCTCCAGTCAATTGGCTTTTTGAGTTACTGTTTAACTTATATCAAAGCAGAAATGAATTTTTAAATGGAAGCCAGCCTTTCAAAGCATCACACACTGGTTTCCTCGCCTTTTGGGGAGGGGGGTATGCATGTGCATGTTAAAACTTTTGATTCCCAGCAGTTTTGTACACTTCCTTCTGTTTTTTCAAAGCAATGGAGTTTATCAATCGGCTCTTTCTTTGCTTTAGCTGGCACAAACTGTGTAGCCCCAGGCTTGCCTCTGTCTTGCCTTTCCATCCAGCAAAGTGTTCTTTTTGTAAGAACACAGTGGCAGAGCCTTCAAGGGGAAGGCGTCCTCTTACCTACCCCCACCACTACCCTGCACAGGACACAGCGAGCTCTTGAATGATGTTTTTCAAGGACCTTCTTTGAGAACTCAAAAGACCATTACCATGAGAGCCAAAATTAGCAACCATAGGAGCCATTGCTCAATTACTAATGCAGGTCTTATACAAAGACTTTGTATTTAAAGAAAGCCACCAAAGCAGTATCAGTGGACAGTTATCTTTAATAAATATCTATAATTCTGAATTGCTTACCTGAAAGACATATATAGGTTAAAATCAAATAAAAATGCTAAATTAATCTGGTTTGTAGTTTAGCTATCATGGAGTCACTCTAATTCATTTACTATGTAGCTACTATTCTCCAGCAAGCTATCGTGTCATATCTGACTTTGCAGCAAGGTATTGCTTGTCACCAACATCACTTATTCTTTGCCGTTGCTTTTCTTTGTCGTAGGGGCAGCTGCTTTTGCCCATTACCCTTGGACCTTATATAGTTCTGCTGTTGATGACATCGGGTCATTGTTTAATGTTGACGACCCCTGTCATCCACTCTTCTTCCTTCCACTGAATTTGGTGATCCTTTCTCTCTCCTGACTTGGCTCTACCTCCCTCCCCTGGTTACTACCTTCCAGCATGCAGAGCTGAGCACATGGGCTCTTTAAAGGAGCCATGCACCACTCTACAAGCTAAACCTTTATTGTACATTTTATAATTCAAACTTCAGAGGTGATTTCTTCTTGATAAAAATGAATTTAAGCAACAAATGCCTACCCTTTTCCATCTAAATTTAAAGCAAAACAGTACCATTGTAGAACATCCTTTACCAGTGATTTGAAAAATACTCGGTGTGCTCTGTGGACAGATTCCTCTCCATTCTTTTCAGTGGGAAGGGTTAGGACCCTTGGTTTCTCTGGCTACCCAAGGCCCTCTTGTCTGTGCCTGAGAAGAATGCTCTCTTGTGCAGGAGAACAGCGTGGAGTTTGAGGCCTGCCTGGTGGCCCAGTGTGATGCCCTCATCGATGCCCTCAACAGAAGGAAGGCGCAGCTGCTGGCCCGGGTCAACAAGGAACATGAGCACAAGCTGAAGGTGAGTGGCAGGATGAGGACAGAGGGCAGCAACCAGATGTGCTCCCAGAGTCATGACGGGCAGTCACAGGAGGGTCCCATTCCTACCCATGTGGCCTGGCCAGACAGCAACAAACACATTGCTTCATTTGCCACTCAGCCTTCAGTTTCCTACCAAAATTTGCTGAGTGACTCCACTGGGCCAGAATCTGCTCTGGGTGCAGGAATAACAAGATAAATCAAAGTCTCTGCATTCATATGGCCTCTGTTCTCTCAGGAGGGGTGAACAGTAATCAAGATAAGAAGGAAAACACATCATGTTTTTTAAAGGCAAGAAAAGACAGTAAATACTAGGAATAAGGATTTCAAGTTTACATAAGGGGCCAGGGTGGCCATACAGAGGCAAAAACAATGTATTTTTGAATACAGAAATGAAAAACCTATGGTCTCCAAAAAATTAAATAAAATTTGTCTGTAAACTTTACAGTATAGACTTTTGTCACTACAAAGTAAAATCAATGGATCATGAGTCTAGGATCCTTTTGGCAGGATTGGTCTTCCTGGAGGCATGTGACAACCTGTCTGTCTCCCACTGGAGCAGCAGGATGGGGAGTGTGGAGCAGAAGGGAGTCCAGCAGTGAGCAGTCAGCTGACGACCACACATGTGGTCAGCAGGCCTCAGGGTGGTGCCTGGTGATGGAGAAGGGTGTGCAGTGTTGGCCTGGGGTCAGAGTAGAGTAAGCAAGCACCAATCAAGGCTGCTTGTCGGGTCTGCATCAGGAGGTACAGTAGGGGACCACCTCAGGGAGCAAATGTTACCTAGTAGGTGACCTTGACGGTAGTCACTTTCTCCAAGCCCCCTCTTCCTCTCACCATCTGCAGCTCCTCAAAGCACATTCAGAGCTACTCACTTGCTTCTTTTCTCACAGAAGTCTGTCAGTAACAGTGTGGGAATATAAACCTTTCACCCTTGCCTTTTGACTCTGATCGTCACTCTGGGGAATCTGTGGAACTGAGTCAAGCTACAGGCTATGCTGTAACAAGCAGGAAAGACTCATAAGGGCCACACCTCATGGTGGGTGAAGGGTGCAGCCTGACCTCCAGCTGGTGCTAATTGATGCCATGCCTCTGCCCCTTCCTGAAAGCAGCAGCACAGTGTTATCAAGGAGTGAGGTTCCTAGAATAAAGAGAATCTCAGATCTTGAAATCAGCATATGAACCTAGATTTGGAAAGAAAACTGCACAGGACACTAATGTTCAAAGATCCTGATAGTTTGGGTAGCAAACAAAGGCATATGAGCCCAATGCCCCTTCTAGAATAGTCATACATATTCCTGGGGTGAGTCTACTTGGAGGCCCCTCTCAGGATTATCTTAAGATGAACTCAAGATCCCGGGGGCTGCCAAACCAACCCCTGCCACAAGGAGCCTTTGAACAGGAGCCGAAGGGAAGAAGGGCTTGGGCTTTCCCAAGGATGTACTTTCTGTAATGGAAGTCCAGAGTACTGAATGTTAGGGTCTTCCTTAACATAGCTCTCTTCAACTCAGTGCCCGCCATGTTAATTATCATTTCCTCCCCAACAGCTCTGTCTTCTCACACCCAGGATCAAGCCTGTGGATTCCTTAAAGGGCTACGGAACTGTGGTTCATGCAGTATGTGTACAATTCCTAAACTGTAGGGAGAAACTGTAGGCAGTTGCAGATGTAACTATGCTTTTCTCCAAAGTGTTCTCTGAAGAGTTTTATTGTATAGATATCTATTTTACAGTTTTACCTGTAACAGTCTGGTAAATGGCTCGACTTGATAAACATTTTCATCCCAGAGTCAGGTTAGATCCGAATGATTGTTTTCTTTGAAGAGCCACTATTATCTGAAGTGAAATATCAAAATGCTGTGATGCTTGATTCTGCAGTTGCCCAACAGCAACACAGAGGAGCATCCTTGATGAGCAAATCCTGCCTTTGATAATAGCAATAGTGAGAACTGGGGGAAATATTCTTTGAGGCAAAAGTATACAAATTATAAGGATCATCTCAGTAATTTCTCATAGCAGCTCTATGAGTTCATGATCACTGCTGTTTCCATTCCTGGGATGAAGGAATGACAGCACCATGATATTAACTGGTCTGAGAGTCACAGAGCCCACAATCTGAATGAGAGCCCTCCATTGTTCCTGGCAGGTAGAAATTCCATGCAGAGGCCAGGCATTTCTCCTTAGCCAGACAGTACCTAATGCATACTGTGAGGGGCAGAGTGCTGGACAGGAGTGCAGAGAAGGCAGGGGCACAGAGGCGACTCAGAATCAGTCTTGTCTTTATAAAAACAATAAGCCACAGATGACTGAAGACAGGTAGACAGTAAGCTACTGGGAGAGAAATGAACCAATACCATAGAAGTTTGTAAGGACAAAATCACTTGCAGCTCTAAGGGTCACCAAATGCCTGGTGGTAGAGCAGCATTGCAGTTGCCTAAACCTGAGGAGGCATGTGTTAAAGGCCACTGCATTTCTGCCCACAGGACTCAGCTAAGCTTCTAGGGAAGAAGATGTGACTAACAGAGCTGCCCTTTGGTCTTGTGCCGGTCAGTTAGTCCTCGGAGCTGATAGAAGTTTTCTGTTTCATCACCTGCTCTGATCACTAAAAGACTCTCACGGTAGCCCTTCATTTACTATCCCACAGAAATCTAGAAATTAATTTTTATGGCAATCATCAAAATATTATATGCATTTGTGTGTGTGTGTGTGTGTGTGTGTGTGTGTGTGTTTTACTGGGATTGAACCTGAGGCCTCATACATGTTAAGCAAGCACTCTTCCCCCAAATACACTATCCCTACCCCACCCTTCTTTTTAAATTTTGAGAGTCTTGCTCAATTGCCCCGACAGCCAGACCTTAAACACACTCTGAACGTGTGACCTTCCGGCATCAGCCTCTAGAATAGCTGTGTTTACAGCCTGCACCACCAGACCTGGCTTCAAATATCACTAAGTCACATGGAGCTGTGTAGAATAAGCTATCACTGTCTTTGGGACATGAACCAGAAAGCTAGTTTCCCAGCTAACTAGCAGAACAACCATTTAAGTACCTAGCCATAAAATTTCAACTTTTCCTTAATGGAAGTCTCTATCAAACATTGCAAACACTCTCTGGCATGATGAAGGTGAGCACAGTGAGTGGTTTGTGATGTCACATGGTCACTGTAGAGGTGACTCCAACTGTGCTCTATGGGAGAAATGGAGGCCAGCAATCTGGATGGAAGAGAGAATCAGACATTGAGAAAGCATAATTTATTCACGACGTGTCAACAAACAACAGAGGTCATGACCAGCCCCTGGGCCCTCTGCTTGGTGCGCCCTCTACTGGATAGACTGAGAATATCAACCTTGGCCTATGCAGCAGGTGCACAGGAGATGCTCAGGGACAGCGATCAAGCATCCCTGGGCCTCCGTGCCTGCGACTATCCGCATTCTTTCCCTTGACAGCACTTCTGTCGGGGGGCTGTGCTGCAGGCCACACAGATGCCATGAGGCCACCGGGCAGAGGACACTGCCACCCTCATTCCACCCCGCTCAGACCTCATGGCAGAAAGAGACAGGTGGCTGGTTGTGCCCCTCGGCAGCAAAGCTGTTCTGTCTTCTGTCTCTGGTTCATTTCTCTGCCATTTTCAGCCACTTGTATCCGTTGCTGCTTCTAAAAGAGTCAGGGATGCGCTGCCACCATGGCTACTGATACCAGCTTCACAGCACTCTCTTCCTCCTTTGTTCTTGCTTGTTCGCTTGTTTGCTGTTGTGGTGGTTTGGGTGTCGTTGTTGTTGTTGTTGTTTCTTGCTGCTGAGACTTGTGAGGGAAGCCTGGCCTTGTGTGGACTCCTCACCAGGCACAGCACTCCTTTCTTTGTTGGCTGGATCGCCCTCACTGTGTGGACTCCTCACCAGGCACAGCACTCCTTTCTTTGTTGGCTGGATTGCCCTCACTGTGTGGACTCCTCACCAGGCACAGCACTCCTTTCTTTGTTGGCTGGATCGCCCTCACTGTGTGGCAGTCATTTCACACTCTTCGTTTCCAAGGGCTGCTCTTGGCTGACAAAGAGGGCCTGTGCGTGTGTGTGCGTGTGTGTGTGTGTGTGTGTGTGTGTGTGTGTGTGTGTTTCTGGCAACTTTGTCTCCTTGTGCAATTCAAAAGGCCATGGGATGCTGGGATCACAGGTCTAGATGCTCCACTCATTCCTCTCATTGAGAGCACTGTAGCCTTAAACAAATGTAAGGGTTCCCATGGGGCAAGATGGAGCTGGGTAAGGAAAAGCCTGGATTCTGCACCATAGAGACCAAGCTAGAGGCTGCACTTTGTCACTAACTAGGTCTCTAACTTTGGGTAATTCTGTGGCTTAATTTCTCTCATCTGTGTGTCAAATAGGGCTAGAAGTAGTACTGTGGGGTGTGGTAAAGCACTTAGCACAGTACTCACTATGGAGCATTGTGAAGTACTCAGCACATTACCCAAATTTAACTCTCACCTCTGTTACCACCGAGAGACTAACTAGGCATATAATTTCATTCGACAAGTGTTTCCAAGAGCTAGCTTCCCATACCCCACTGTTCATAGACAGAATTACCCCAAATACTCTGAACAAATACTCTGGCTTGGGGTCATAACTGATCATTCTATAAAATATTTTACCAAGTTTGATGTGCTATTAAAAGCTTAAAAATAAAAAAACCAGAAAGGCTTTGAGATATGTATAGATGTGGTTATATTTTAATAATCCTGTTTGAAATGGAAATTACGGTTACTGCTCCTATGATTTGAAAAAGTGCTGGGAGCCACATATCTATTTTCAGGATGTGAGAAATGAAAGCAAATGTCAGGAAAACATTAGGGAGAAAAATATCTTTGAACTTCCAGGAAATATTGCTGGTTCTGGTTTGGAATGAGGTGGACAGTGCCCAGACAATCAGCAGAGGAAGATGGAGCCCCGGTTCTCCTCCCTGTGTGTTACATGACCATCCTCAGCTGAAGAAGGTCCTAGATGCCCCTCAGTGTCTGTCATCCTCACAGGGAGTTTGCAATAACCTTAAAAATGTTCCCTTAATGTGTCATTAAAGAGATCTATCTATGTGCTTTTTAATTTCACAAATATTTATGTCGTTTTCATTTGATAAGCTCAAAGTATTATCTGGGAATTGTTTTTGTATATATTATATTCAAAATTTGAAATATTTCTATTATCATCTTAAACATGTTCTCTCTTCAACATGTTAGAATAAATTGATCCAAGTTTGAATAACAAAAGTTGATAGGTCTTGACCTTTATAACATCCCTTGGAAGCAAAAATGTTAGTTATTCACAGTTACTGGGGTAGGAATTTAATCTTTAATTTCCATATATAGTCAGTAAATTTGACATACCAACAAAATTACCCAGCGAGAATGTAATGATAAAGCTCACAGAGTTATAGAACTTCCACATTAATGGAGGGCTCCCCTCTGTCAGCCGTGGTTATATGTAGACGACTTCATTCTGGGGCCTGCTGTCCTACTGGGTTTTCATAAAATAGTTACCATTATTTCCATCATTTGTTTTACTGTGTTCTGTTCCCATTATTTATGCAAATAATTAATTATACTATATCATTAAGCATGAAAAACGCCATCATGATACTATTGACAGGAAACTCCTGAATTCTGCATCTTGCCATTGTTTCCATTGTGTCCGAGCAGGCAGATGAAAGAGAGGAAAAACCAATATGCCCAAGCTCACAAGGAACTTTTAAATAATTAGGTACAGTCACTGCTAGTAAGAAAAAGAAAAAAAAATTCAAGACATTTACCAGCCCAGACCCAATCAAGTGGGTGCAAAGATTTAGGCTTATCCACTGGAATGAAAACTTTTTCAGAAATCAAGCACCTAGAACAATACCAGCCCTTTAATTACTTATCCTCAGTCAAGGTTGAGAGGGGCAGTACTAACAACCTAACCACAGTTATGACTGGCCCAAAACCATTGTTAATGAGAAACTTTTTTCAGGGTTTCATTTGGCAAGTTCTATGGCCCTCTGTTTCCCACCATGGAGAAGTAAAAGTCATAAAATCTGTGTAGACAGAGGGCTCAGTGTCCCCACGGAATCAGCAGGATGCTACTGCACACAGCTTCCCAGGATAGGGAGCACACCTTTGAATACCCCACCCCATTCTGGCAGTGTCATGAAGAGCAGTGTCACATGCCTTTGGTGCCTTTGATAGGATCAGCCTTCCTCCAGAAGGCACCTCACTTACTCTTTGGGGATGAGGGAATGATCCTCTATATCTGCTATACCTGCTGCCCCAGGTTACATCATTCTCAAGCAGCCACACCCCTGGTAACTATTCTATGTGGGCAGAATGCCACCAAATGCTTCTCTCCCCACAGCTCGTGCTTCCTCATTAACTTCTCTGTGCTAGGACACAGTCTCCTAAACACTAACCGCACTCTGCATGTTCCACTCAGTGTTTACTGATAAACTGCTGGCACCATTCACACTTCTAGAACAGAAAGTTCACAGCTTTACTGTTAAAAATCTCAACTCAAGCTGTCCTCAAAACAGGTGCGTGCTTTACTTGAGAGGCCTAAATGATCCTTTTCTTAACAAGAACTCAAGGTTTCAAACTTGTCTTTGGAAAGATTGCTTTCAGGTAAGTCCAAACATTCATACAAAGGGCAAGATTGGAGAATGAGGGAAAATTTTTGTCTCAAACCCTGTGAAAAATAATGACAGATGCTGTTTCACCTTAATTTAAATTTCTCCAAGTTTCAAAGAATGTAGCCATACAGCGTAGATAATATGTGGCTGGGGGATAACAGGAGTATTCTCTGTTTAACCAAATGAGCCAAACAGCCAGAGCATTTCGCCTTTGATCCCCACATGAGTCATTTCAAAGCATCAGTTGTTATGTGCTTCATAATGTGGTTGGACATACAGACACTCCCTGACCAACCAGCCAAGCCAATAGGGAGCAAATTCCTTAGGCTTGAACCTGGAAAGCACATGTGCCTTAAATAGAAAAGAGCAAATAAAAAGGATTAAAGGGCTACTTTATGTGGTAAGAGGAAACTGTAAAACTGTGATAGAAAGTAATAGATTATATTTAAGAAAACATTTTTTAAATAGGAGAGAGAATGTTAGCAATTGCTCAGACTGGCAATTTGTAAGTGATGTCACTCTAGATTGCATGACAAATTCCATGATTCGAGAGTATTTATTCAGAAAAATAAATAAAATTTAAAAGAGACACATGTAAAAATGGAAAGGTGAATGGAGGTAGAAGAAGTTACCAAGTTCACTTGGATAAAATAACAAAATTCCTTTTAATCAACCCTAAGTCCTGCTGTGAGTTATGTCACATAAGCTGCTTAGAGGAAGGCAATTGGCCTATCAGTGATGGAGATGTTCTACCTGTATGAGTAAATCTCCTCAGTGGATCTATGCTAGAGGAAAAAAATCTGATAATTCAGGGACACATCAGTCCTGCCTCATATTCTCTTTCCCGATAAGAACTGGTGTCATATCCTGACCCAAAGAATGACCATTGTAAGTTTGCCATTTAACAAAATGAAGCCGTTCCAGCTATCACTAAGCACATGCCCTTCAGAACAAATGGCAGCTCTGCTGATAAAATTCTGAAAACTTTCTCCGAAATTATGGACTACAGATTAAGCCGCTGTCCCTTGGGAATTGATTTAGACTCTAGTGTGGATGAAAGCAAGGTGCTGTTCTCCCATGACCTATTTCTGTCTCTCCTGTGACTTGCACAGTACCCAAGAAAAGTGACTTGACTCCTGCCAGATGCAAACACGGTGCCAAAGGGTTCTCAAGGACACCGGCGTCTAAGCCCAAAAATGTGTAACTCAGAGAAAAAAAATGTCATGCCTAGCTTCCTAGGAGCTGCCTTCAATAAAACTCCAAGTACAAAACTAAAAAGTAATGCGAAGGGAAGGAATGACACAGGTCAAAAAGCTGAAAGAACTGATAAAAGTCAAACAAGCGGGGAAATGTTTATAGTCTTAAAAACTTTGGGACCTAGGGCTGGAAAGATGGCTCAGTAGTTCAGAGCACTGGATGCTCTTGCAGAGGACCCAGGTTCAGTTCCCAGTACCACATGGCAGCTAACAACCATCCATAATTCCAGTTCCAGGGAATAAAATACCCTCTTCTTACCTCCAAGAGCATTGCATGACATGAGTGGACTTGCATACATGCAGGCAATACACCTATACACATAAAATAAAATAATAAATGTAAAAAACCCTTGGGGTGGAGAAATGTCTTAATGAGTAAAGCACTTGCTGTGCAAGTATGAGAACAGAGTTCAGATCCCCAACACCATGTGAATGCCAGGTGGGCATGGTGGTCAATCTGCAGTCCCAACAATTTGGAAGGCAAAGACAGGGCAAGCTGGCTAGCCAGACTAGTGGAATTAGCTTCCAGTGAGAGACCCGACCTCAATATATAAGGTGGAAAGCAACTGAAGAAGGCCTCTGGCCTCTGTATGCACAAGCGCACTCATATGAACATGCATAGGTGCATATACACCATACACAGAGATGCAAACAAATTTTAATTAAAGATTTAAAACTTACAGCCAGGCATGGTGGTTCATGCCTTTAATCCTAGCACTCTGGAGGCAGGGACAGGTGAATCTCTGTGAGACTGAAGCCAGGCTCATCTACACAGTGAGTTCCAGGCCTGATGAGGCTGCAAGGAGACCCTGTCTCAAAAAGACCAAAAAAATAAATAAATAAATAAATAAATAAATAAATAAATAAATAAATAAATAAATAAAAATTAAATAAAAGCTTAAAATCTTTTAAAAATGTTTATACTCTTTAAATAATCTTTAATAACAGGGTAGCAGCACATGCTTTTAATTTCAGCACTTGGGAGGCAGAAGCAGATAGATCTCTGTAAATTCTAGGTCAGCCAGGGCTACGTAGTAAGACCCTGTCAAAATTCTTTAAAATATTTTCTGATTTGCTTTTTGTTTGTTTGTTTTTTCTTTTGTTCTTTGACACAGGGTCCTCCTGTAGCTCCAGCTGACCTGAGACTTGCTATGTAAACCAGCCTGGCCTCGATCCACCCATCTCTACCTCCCAAGTGCTTGGAATTTAAAATATTTTCACTCTTAAAAGATCTAGTTTTTTTTAAATATTTTTTATTTATTTTTATTTTATGTGTATGCGCATATTGCCTGCATGTAGGTAAGTTGCACTCATGTCATGTAATGCTTGCAGAGGACAGAAGAGACTGTCAGATCCCCTGGAACCAGAATTACAGACAGTTGTTAGCTGCCATGTGGGTGCTGGGATTCGAACCCACGTCTTCTGCAAGAAAAGTGTTCTTAGCCACTGAGCCATCTCTCCAGCCCCAAAAGATCTGGTTTTTGGCTGACTTCTTAAGGCAGGAGATCTCAGTTCAGAAAGTCTGTCATATGAACCCCATAATTCCATTTTCAGCAGTCATGTTTATCACAGGCTATTATGATTGCTGTGGGGTGGCTGATGGGTGGGAATGTAACAAGATGAACAAAATCAACTGTATGGACAGGCAGCCGAGGAGCCTCAGCAGTTGCCTGAGAAACTCACCACCTCTTTAGCAGTTCAACCATGAACTTCTGAGGAATGGAGAGAGCCCTACCCTCAGACAGCAGCAAGCACCAAATCAACCTTCCTTGAAAGGCAATTTGAACAGAGGATGCGGATTCTTAAGAGAATTTCTGAATGGTGTTCTTATTTCAGTACCTGTATGTGACAAAATTGCCCCTGAGCCGGAACCATCTACAGAGTCAACACAGCATTCCCTCTGTGCTGACTCAAACCTGACTTCTGCTGTGCTGCTGTGTTCAGATCTGGCCTGTGCTTGTACTTCAGACTTTCAGGACTCACAGTCACTGAGCAGGTGCCACTCGGATAAAGCAAGGCGACTGCTGGGCTTTCTGCTCCCTAGCAACCACGGTACACTGTCTACTCAAATATAGAAGGAAAACACCTTTGAGACCAGTCAGATTAAGCTTGTAAAACAGAGTAGTTTATCACCTGCCTTGAATCTGGTAATGTTTTACTTATGGAGCATTTGGGGAAATTCTGTTCTCCAAGAAGTAGAGGTCTGTTTACTTTTTGAATAAGAAATAAAACAATTTGTATTCTTTGAGCTCAGGTCAACAAATGATAAGTACTGTCAGGAACAAACTGGGTATTAGAAGGAAATAAACCAACTAGTGAATTTTGAACTTAAATTCTCTCAAGAGAAATCACAAAACTCATCCATACACCAAGGTAGTTTTCCTTTGGTTTGTTTAGTTTTTTTTTCTCTCTCTCTTTAGTTGTTATTAAGTTAAAGGCAATATGAAATCATCTATCCCTCAGAAAGTTAGGAGATCCAAACAGCTAAAGCAATCTTGAAGAACAGAGTTGGAATGCTCACACTTCCTGACCTCAAAACTTACTACAGAGCTGTAATTCCAAAATAGTGTGGATGCCTAGACTACTGGAATAAAGATGGACATCTAGACTATGGAACAGAATAGCCTAGAAATAAACTTTTGAATATTTGGACAAATGACTTTCCACAAGGTGCTCAGATTATTCCACTGGGAAAGGACAGTCTTTTCAACAAATGACATATGGAAACTGTGTATCCACATGCCAGAAATGAATTTAGACACTTACCTCACACCACACACAAAAATTAACTGAAAATGGATCAAAGATTCAAATATAAGACCTAGACTTTGAGAATTTTAGAATGAAATAAAGGAGGAAACCTAAATTGGATCTGTCAATGATTTCTTTCATATGATACCAAAGGCATAAGTAACAAGTGAGAAAAATAGGTAAGTTGGACTTCTTCAAAATTAAAAATACTCATCCCCAGGCCTAGAGAGATGGCTCAGCAGTTAAGAGCACTGGGTGCTCTTGCAGAGGACCTGAGTTCAGTTCCCAGCACCCACATGGCATCTCACAACTGTGCTTAACTCCATTTCCAGAGGGTCTGGTTCCCTTTTCTGGCCTCTGCAGGCATTACACACATGTGGTACACTTACGTACATGCAGGCAAAACACTCATACACAAAATAATAAAATAAAATAAAATACTAATACCCCAAGGACCTTGTGGAGAGAATAGAAATCAACCTGTGGAGCAGGGGGAAATATTTGCAAGTCATATATCTGATAAGATATTAATGTTTAGGATATATGAAGAATGCAAACAACTCAACAATAGCTACAACTAATGACCCAATTAAAACATGGCAAAGACAAATAGACATAGCTTCAAAGAAGATACACAAATGACCAATAAGCACATGAAAAGATGTTCAGTGTTGTTACTCATTACGGGAATGCAAATCAAAATCATGACAGTACACTATTTCTCCCCTGTTATGATGTTATTAGTATTAAAGTCTAACAATAAGTGTTGATAAAGATGTGAAGAAATTGGAACCCTTATACATTGCTGGTCAGACTGTAAAATGTACAGCTACTGTGAAAAACAGTATAGTGATTGTTCAAAAATTAATACAATTGTCCATTCTAGGGTCTATATCCAAAAGTAGTAAAAAGCCAAGACTCGCAAATGTTTGCACACCTTGTTCTTTACAGCATTGGTCACAATAGCCAAGAGGTGGAAACAACCCACACCTCCAGGGGGAATGAATGGGTAATGTGCATATACTGCAATATTGTTTAGTTTAGAAATTTTGACACATGCTACAACATAAGTGAACCTTAAAGGCATTAGGGTAAGTGAACTAAGCCAGTCACAAAAGGGCAATTTGCCATATGGCCCCATTTTATATGGCAATCCTAGCATGATGGAGACAAAAAGAGAACAGTGGCTGCCGAAAGCTGTGAGAGGATACTGGAATGCTTAGTGATTACAGAATTTCAGTTTTCAGAGATGAGAAATGTTCCGGAAGTGGACGACTCTGAGGGCTACATAACAATGTGAGTGTCACTAATGATACAGAAAGCTCTACCCACATGCTGTTAAACCAGAACTCTCATGGAATACACATTTTACCATGGCAAATGCAAGAACCAGAACTAGGTGAACAGGTTGTTAGAAAACTATGAAGAAGTGAAATGCCCTATAACAGAGGAGTAAGAATCGTTGAGACATCATTACCCACTCAGCTGGGATGTTTACACAGCCAGTAGCATTTACTGATGGTAGCAACATGGAAAACATCTGTGGTACAGTATTAAGTAGGGGGAGGTAAAACTGTCATGTGTTATGATTGCAATTATACATAAGTCTGGTTCCAGAGAAAAACTGAAATAAAATGTTAAAGTGCTTTGAATTTTTACATTAGGCTAGTGAGATGGTTTGCTTTGTTTGCATCCATTTCCTGTTTTGAGAAACAGATGTAATAATCCTTAATACAAAGTGAACTGATAATCAAAAGTGAAAAGTAGCAAGGAAATTTTTTAAATAAATTTTTAATATTTTTTCATATTATCCTTAAAATCCAAAATACTGAATTTTCAAGCTTTGGCAAAATCCCATAAATCCATAAGGTTGCTGAGAAAACCACCTTAATCCTCTGCTTCAAACGCCAGTCAGGAATCAGGTCACTGAGCAGAAGTCACAGAGACAAGCATCTCTAAAGGGAGAAACTTCTAAAGGAATGGCATACTTTTGTCACTGGGCAGACAGCTTCCTAGAGGCAGGATACATGCCAGAAAAATGCCTATCTAGGTTAAAACAAACTCTAAGTTCAGCAAACAGGGCAGCCTTGAAAAACACTCTCCAAAATGGCACAGTGATAGCAAGTGCGCCCTACTGCATCCATCATCTTTCTCCAACTCACTTGTTGACATCATCCCACTGTCTCTGACAAGTGCCACCTCAGTCATCTGGCTCTCTCCCATCCATTGAATAAAAAAGATTCAGAATGAATGTCCCTAGAGTTCAGATGATAACATTCTTTAGAAGGGGTAGGGGGCCAGGAAAATGGGCAAGTGTCACCAGTAGCCCTAGCTGCTTATGTGGAAACTGTAGCCCCCTTATAATCTTCCCATGCCCTCACCCTTAGAGTAGCTCACAGTAGGGTCAACTTCACATACAGTGTCTCCAGGATCCTACAAAGGCTCTTGTGCCAAGGTTGCCAGATTCACAGAGTTCCAACCACTATAAGCCAACCTCTATTGTCTTTTCTGAAGGGTCCTGTTGTTACCAATTTCCTGTAAGAACCTCATCTGGTACCTTCCAGAGCCATTGTCCATGCAGGGAATGGCACCAAGTGTTCTCATCCATTTAGGTCCATTTACATGATGCTCTTGGATTCTGCTTTGAGGAAGCTTTTCAAAATCCCAGCTTCTCTTCTGACCTCTGTCTTTTTGCATCATTCTGGTCTCTCATCAATCCCAGGTGGTTCGGGACCAGATCTCTCACTGCACAGTGAAACTACGCCAGACCACAGGCCTCATGGAGTACTGCCTGGAAGTGATTAAGGAGAATGATCCTAGTGGCTTTCTGCAGGTCAGTGTTAACTAGTTTCTGCTTCTGAGTCCAGATGTCCCATGGGACTGCATATAGGGCACTTAGATGGGACATCAGCAACCTGGCTTACCATGGGTCCCTCAGTAGCAGAACACACCTACACTGCAGTGGGCATGCCTGCTAACTGAACTCCACTGACTTCCTGGACATCTCCAACACCCTGTGCTATGACTGAGAAATGCATGGTCTGTGCAGGGGTTGCTTTTGCGTTTGTGTTTAATCATGAACACATAATTCCCCTTAAGTATTGCCTTGCCCAAGAACTGAGCCTTCTCCATTACAGTTCTGGATGGTTTTGTCAGCTCAAAGCCTCTGGGTGTGCAAGGTTCATACCTTGTTCGTTCCTCAGTCCTGGTCAGTAAGTCAGAGATTTTTCAAAGATAGTCAAGGGTTTTGTTTTGTTTTGTTTTGTTTGCTTTTTCAATGTTCATTATGAAATTCTATAGTGTAAGCTGGATTTTTCATGAGTTTTTTACGCCATAAGCTTAATAATAAGGAGCTTTTTGATAAGCTGAAACAACAGATCTAACTCACCTTCTGTGAAACTGGCCAAGAGTAACAGAGGGAGGCTAAACATAGGAAATGAAACAGTTCACTTCCAAAGAATAAAGTGATCATCCCATGAAGACAGTAAAGTTAAGATGTGAGAGTCTGTGTGTGCAGCTTGTCTAGACTTCAAACTTTCAAACCTCATTCCCAATTTTGTCTGGCTACCTGCACCTTGAAATAGAAACTTAGAGCTGTTGGCGCCAGTAGGATAAAGTTATTTCCACCATATTGTGCTTTACAGTGTCGGCTCAGAGGCTCAGTCATAAATGCACAATTGTATATCCAGGTTTGTCTGTTAATCAGTTTACAGCTGCTAATTATGGATAATGCCTTCCCTCTAACTCAAGAAAAGTGTTCAGATTTGCTTCATGAACTGTGGGAGGAGTGATGCAATTGAATGTGACATTGAATTTCTGAAGCTGTGGTCTTTGATGTAATTAGATTTCAGATGCCCTCATAAGACGAGTGCACTTGACTGAGGATCAGTGGGGGAAGGGCACACTCACTCCCAGGATGACCACAGACTTTGACTTGAGCCTGGACAACAGCCCTCTGCTGCAATCCATTCATCAGCTCGACTTCGTGCAAGTGAAAGGTGGGTACTTGCATTGATGACTCAGCGAGGGAGTGGTCCTGAGCAGATGTTGCTGCTTGAAGCAGGGTTAGTGACCTGTGATGAAGGCTATAAGATCCAGGGTGCTGCTAGAGATAGCTCAGGAGATAAGAGCATTTCCTGCTCTTCCACAGGACCCAGTTCAGCTCCCAGCACCCACTTCAGGAGACTCACAACCACCTGTAACTCCAGCTCCAGGGCATCTGATGCCCTTTTCTGGCCACCCCACACATGGCATATATACATGCACAGACACGTAAATAAAACATAAACATAAAATATTTTTTTTAATACAGAGTGGCTCTTATCTGTATCAAGTAATGAAAACATCTCCTTTTAGCTGTGTTACTCACTTCTGAGTCAGATAAATTCAGATCCTCTTAACACTTGATTCTTCCAGAGCTCTAGAGATTTCCCATCAGCAACACAGTAGGTGACATGCACAGAGGTAGTCAGAAAGAGACATCACTGCACATAGCTAAAACCTTGCCATGAGAAGTCACCCTGAAACAGTGTTGTAAGTCAAGGGAATCTTGGATTAAAATGAAGGGTTCCACCTGGATGGAGAGAGCAAGCCAGCTGTTAAGTGTTAGTGGGGGTGGAAGGTGAATCTTAGAGGATGGGCATCAGTTTGCCAATACTGGCAGAAAAATGCAAGCTGGGAAAGGAAATGAAAACTCGAGATAAAGTTTAAAATTAGTTTGTGTAACTAAGAGGTATGACAGGATCTGTCTGAACTTTTTTAAGTTGAGGGCCACAAAGGAAACTTAAGTATAAGTCTTTCAAAGAAAAATAAAAACTCAAACCAGCTATACAACAATACTTTTTATGGCAGTGTGAATAACCTCCGTCTGAAGGCTATTTCTGATTTTTCAAATTTTGGTTTTGAAACACATTCATGGGAAACTGCAAAAAATAGTAAGGAACCCTTTCTACCTTCATCCCGTTTCCCACAATGGTTATGTGCTGTATAGCTATACTGCAATGACAAGACAGAAAAGGTGACATCAACACAGGGTGTGCCTAGTTCTCTGCTATCTTGTGACATGTATAGCTTCATATAACCACCACGGCAATCAAGAAGTATTCCAAAGTCAGGTGTGATAATGCACACCTGTAATCCCAGCAAGGAGGCAGAGGCAGGAGGACCATGAATGCGCTCAGGCCAGCCTGAGCTACAAAGTAACATCCTGTCTCAAACACAAAACCAAAAAGAAAACCTTTCATCACAACTCCTCCTGCCATCACCCCAAACTCATGGCAACCACTCCAACTTTACCATGTTATTATTTTCCTATCTTTTTTTTTAAATAGGGCTGAGCATGGTGGTACACACCTTGAATCTCAGCACTCAGGAGGCAGAAGCAGGTGGATCTCTGTGAGTTCTCAGCCAGTCTGTTCTATATAGTGAGTTCCATACTAAACACAGCTATCTCAAATAAACAAACTAAAATATATAAACATTCAAACAATGCAAAAATGTAAACAATTCTTAAGGGACTGGAGAGATAGCTAAATGGTTAAGAGTACTTGCTATTCTTGCAGAAGACCAGAATTCAGTTCCTAGCACCTCCGGGTCCAGAGAATCCAATGTCCTCTTCTGACCTCTGCAGGCACTGTACTCATGTATACAAACCCACACACATATGCCCATAATTAAAAAATTTTAAATATATGTATATTTTTAAAACTGAAAAAATTTATTCTCATCCTGCAGCTCTTGATTTAGGTATCCACATAATAAATAGATCTTGAAATTAAAGCATTACAAATTTTGTAACTGCTTCCTTTTATCAGACAGAGAGACTCGTATGACCCAAGAAGTTTTAATGCTGTTAGGGCTGATCCAAGTTATTGGCGCACATATTTCTCGTGACTTTTTGCTCTCATTTATTTTCGGTTTCCTCACTTATTGATTAATATGTGTTGCTTTGGAAAAAAAACCTGAATATTTGAACTGGTAATTAGATAAGCTAAAATGCTTTGTTACAATAAATTGGGGGCACTCATGGGATGTTAACCAAAGCAGACTTTCACTCGAGTGCAGTTGACTTCTTCACCTCAGTGTTTTCTCATGGCCCTAGAAGCCAACTACGAAAATTGGGGCATGGGAAGCTAGACAGTGGCAGGGTTAGGATCATCCCAGGAAGTCACTTCATAACACAGTGGTCCAATTTCCAGTTCATGTTACAAAACTAGTGCCTTCCCAAGCAGCTTCTTTCAGGAATGTCTGAATTCCTTTCAGGAATTTGATAAGTGTGATTTTTGTGCTGCAGTAATCCTTTCTCGCTGTTAAAATATTTTTTTGACAGCTACGTCGTCTATTAATTAAACTTTGTCTTGTTGACTCTAAAGCCCCTGTTAAATTCCCCCACTGTCAGCCCCTCTCTATCCCCAATTCTTCCAACACAATAAATCCACTGATAAGTCTTAAATGCCAGGTAGGAGAAAATGTGTCACAAGAGAGCAATATTAAGGCTTTTGGTGGAAGGAGAAGAAATGAGCCAACCCAATTAGCCTTGGTGATGTGGGCGTTGGAGGACAGAGGCTTTGTAGCTTTGAAGTGCTTTCATCAGCTGGCAGAGCTGTCCTCTCCCACATTCGTCGCCCTACTGAGTCCGGTCTGTCTGCCCCTGATGGAGTCCAGGCCAGCTGACAGGACGGTATCTGCAATGAACAGCACCTTCAGCTGTATGAGGATTGTGGGTCCGTGTCCCAGACATCACAGACTGCATTTCCACCAGCTGTCACTTTGCCACTTAGCACTGCACATAGAGGTGAGCACGGGCACTGCTATGTGTGTGGGCAGGCTGCTTGAGTCTGTACGCACAGCAGAGAATGCAGAGCACCCAGTGCAGCAAACACCTGAGATAGAGCATCCAGAACAGTTGTTTACAACATTAATATAAAAGACCTGGGCATGAGACTGGATCTGCTTAACACTTCCTCTTAATTTATTTTTTATTATTTTCACTCTGCCTTGTTAATCTATATGCCTTGCTCTGTGCTTATTAAATTTAATTAATTCAATGAGAGGCCAGTCCTCTTGACACTCTGAATAATTTTTACCTGTCAGATACTTGAGATGGAAAGAAAAAGCCAAAGGTTGTGAGGATAGACTTTGACTGCAGTCAAAATCTACTGGCCTCTGCAGTGTCTGTCTGTTAGCACACATACCGCTGCTCCTACTGCAGTGTTAGGCTTTCTGTTTTGTAAAGACATCCTCAGTTTAATGAACGGCCCTTCCACAACTTGTCAATGAAAATATCAAAAAACTGCACCCTAAAAATCCAAGTACAAGTGATCAAAGTTAAGTAGTGTTTGGAATAGGGTTAACGTAATCTGACCATTCTGAAAACAACAATCAATATAATTAGATATTTTTTCTAATTATGCTTGTGGATTCGGTAGAAAGTTAAAGTATTTTTTGAAGTAATTTAAAGTATGCATCTAAAGTTATGACTCACACCTGAAATATCTGCTTATTCCTTGACACAAAATATTAGACTTTTCCTAGTTTTGAACTGTTATCACAGGTGTCCTTTTCCTGTTGTCGTGTTGCAGGAGCAGGCCTGTGGCTGTTATCTTCTGCTTGGGGTAGCTGCTGTTTTAGCAATACAAGTTATTGTCTTACTAGCTAAGGATTTAGTTGTTCAGTGATTTCTGATTATATGGCACCCCAAGGTGGTGAGCTCTACCTGAAGCACACTGGGCTTTCTCGTTCACATATCCCTAAATTGTAACTGTATGTTCTCTGGTTGTATCTTAATTAGAAAACCTTCTTACCTTCTTTCAAAATAATTAGGAATACTGTTTGATTTCCTAATCTTTTCTTTTATAGAAAATGACAAACTAAAGTTGGTCTCCTGTTTTATTAGAAACTATTTTAAGAATATGTTTTGTATTGTTTTATCCCTAATTCTGGGATTGTCAGCTCTTCCCCAGGTCATGAAAAGGAGGTTTCAGGTCTTCCAAGGGTTCTGCTCTTTGGTTAAGAATAAATTTTTGACATCTACTCTTTCTCTGCAGAATATTACCCTAGAATTGTGTGGGCACACAGAGTATCTCAAGTCCTGGTGCTAAAAGCAAACATCAGCATATTAATTCTGAACCAGGAAAAAGCTGTGACCTAAAACTTCACTAACCTTTTTAGTACATAGACCAAATGGCTATTAATTCCACTAAGTGCCTCTCCTCCCCTAAGGGTGTATTCATCTTCCTTAACTCCTCTTGAATGCAAGTGCCCTTGTTGTATACCAAGGTCATAGGCAAGGACAGAGCAATCTGAACAGACTCTTGCTACGCATCTCAAGGATGAAGCTGCCAGAGAGTCTGGCAGGGATGGATGAACACACACATATGCACAAATAATCTGTTCATATGGAGAGGTTTGGGAGCTGAAATGCACATCCTCAGAACATGTGTTAAGTTCATCCTTTCTAGTCGTAACTTTCTACAAACAGCCTGCATTTCCTCTAAAGCACTCATATTGTCTGGCCACCATAAGGAGGAACGGTGGTTGGCAGGTAACCCTTCAGAGATGCTGATGCAGTAAAATGGCATTCCTGCGCACTGTAGTTCTAAAGAGGAACTACTTCACTCATGCCAACGGCAATGCTTGGGAAACTTTGTCACCCACGGTATAAGAAGCTGAAGAAAAGATCTGGATTAAAGTGTGAGATGCACCTCTAGTATACAGTTCCTGAGCCCCGAACTTCAGAAGCAAGCAGATGCAGTGCCAAGCCCACAGCCCGCCTGCTGGGCTTCAGGTCCCACCCCTGCCACTTGCTAACCACAGAACCTCTCCAGGTTTCAGTTTCTTCATCTGTGAAACGGGGATAAGAGGAGGGTGGTTGTGTAAGCCTACTATCACATACTGAGTTCATAAAGCTTTGCTTTGGATTCATGCTCCATGGGGTAGAGGGGGAGGAGGAAGGGAAACCAGCTTCCTTTCTCCCTTGTGCTCACCGCACGCCTCCTGTTTATTTCGCAGAGGAATTCTGGAGGGTTTTGAGTATTCATAACCTGAGGAACTGAAAAAATTTAAGTAGGGAGAGAGCAGCCTTCCAATGAGGAGAAGCTGAAAACACTGACAGAAGTCACTGTCGCAGAGCATAACCCTGAGCCACACCTCTAGACTCTTCGGGGAAATTAGTCCAAGTAGCTACATATTGTATCCAAGAGAATTACCAACCTGTAGCTCAAGTTTATAGGCTAAGGGAATATTAAATGCTAGAATTATGATCAGATCAGGAGAAACCTATTATAAAGGGAAAACCCAAGATGACCCAGAATGAACATGAAGGGATAAAGATCAAGATAGTTGTGATAGCACTGTGTACAAAAGCTTCAATAAAATAAAACATTTTTGGACACCAGCCCTGAGCTGTAATTTATCTGCTGCCAAGCCATAAAGAACAGAATGATTGAAAATACCATGGATTTATTTTATACCTAATAAAATGTAATAGGGTAACTTAACACCCACTATAAAATCTATTTTTCTAGCCAGGCATGGTGGCACACACCTTTAATCCCAGCACTCGGGAGGCAGAGGCAGGTGGATCTCTGTGAGTTCAAGGCCAGCCTGGTCTACATAGCGAGTTTCAGGCCAGCTGGAGCTACAGGAAGACCCTGTCTCAAAAAGACCAAAAAGAAATCTATTTTTCTAAATATCAGCGTGAGTCTTTGCTAATGAGGCTGTAATTTTGTAACATGTACTTTTTGTCTACAACATCATTTGGGGGTAAATGAGGAATAGATAAATATGGAAAAAGTATTCTTAGCACATGGAGAAATAGATTTAGATATGCAACACATTTTGTTTAGAAGTATGTATGCTTACGTGTGAGTCCCCCTCCCTGCTATATTGTTCATTTGCTTACTGTTTAAATCAGACACGACACTGAGATCTATTGGTTAATGACAGGTTGTCATTACAGTATTACAGCATTTATGTTCTAGTTTGCTTCTCTATTGCTATGATAAAACATTCTGCCCCAAACCAACCAATATTGAAAGGGTTGATTTGGCTTCCATATCCAGAGCACAGTTCATCCTCAAGGGAAGTCAGAGAAGGAACTCAATGAGGGAACCTGGAGGCAGGAGCTGGGGCATGGAGCAGGGAGGAATGCTGCTTACTGGCTTGCTTCCCCTGGCTTGCTCAGCTGTTTTTCTTATAGCACTCAAGACACCTGTCCAAGAGTGGCAACCAGAGAGCTGGGCCCTCCCACAGCACTCAACAATCATAAACATGCCTCACAGACATGCCCATTAAAGGAAATACCCTAGTTGAGGGTCTCTTTTTCCAGGTGTGTTGACAACTGAAGCCAACCATGACGGTATCCATTGGTGAGTTATATATGTATTTTGATTAATCATTTAAAGAACCTGTACAAGGAATTTTGAGTTTCTTCTCAAAGACATTGTGAGATCTATATCATTCAAGTGGAAATCGTCTTGAAATCTTATTCCTTGACTTTGTAACTGAGATGTGTACTTGCCTGCTGCGTGAACAAACGAACAAAGAAAGACCGTTTGTGTCAAGCAATAAGCAGATATTTCAGGTGTGAGTCATAACTTTAGATGCATACTTTAAGTTACTTCAAAAAATACTTTAACTTTCTACCGAATCCACAAGCATAATTAGAAAAAATATCTAATTATATTGATTGTTGTTTTCAGAATGGTCAGATTACATTAACCCTATTCCAAACACTGCTTAACTTTGATCACTTGTACTTGGATTTTTAGGGTGCAGTTTTTTGATATTTTCATTGACAAGTTGTGGAAGGGCCGTTCATTAAACTGAGGATGTCTTTACAAAACGGAAAGCCTAACACTGCAGTAGGAGCAGCGGTATCTGTGCTAACAGACAGACACTGCAGAGGCCAGTAGATTTGACTGCAGTCAAAGTCTATCCTCACAACCTTTGGCTTTTTCTTTCCATCTCAAGTATCTGACAGGTAAAAATTATTCAGAGTGTCAAGAGGACTGGCCTCTCATTGAATTAATTAAATTTAATAAGCACAGAGCAAGGCATATAGATTAACAAGGCAGAGTGAAAATAATAAAAACTAAATTAAGGAGTGCTTTTACAATAGGCCTAGGTGATGACAGTGGTTCATAACAAATGTCCCAAGGAGTCATTCAGCTGTGTGTCTAAATGCCCTTCAAACAACAGTTTGGCTAAACTCAACTGTACTTCCACAATAAAAGTGATGACATGCATTCCTTTTATAAAGCAAACACTGCAGTGCTGCTGTGGCCAGGGGTCCCTGAGAATATTCCATCCGGTATTGTTGAGACAGGAAGCATGACTTCCCTCCCTAGATCACCTCTAATTAACTAGTCTCTGAGTTTGATAAACTTCTGCTTGATTTCATAGCTCAGATACGGCTTTGTTCTAAGTCTTCTCCTAAGCAAAGGATGAGTAGCCTGCTTCACCTTTACATCTGCTGTGTTGTACTGGATGCTTTTGTCTCCTAGATCACCCACCATAGAGCCTGTCTCCTGAACTGCTCTTAAATCTACACCTTCTTGGTTGACTAACAGAAACATATTTAATTCAATGCATGACACATAAAGTTCAGTGTCAGTGCAGCGTGCCAGGTATTCCATAAGTAATTTGGTCATCTCAGTGTCTTTGAATGTGGTCCAGGCTGGAGTTTTTCATGTTATAAAAGTGCTAAAAAATAAAATCAATATTTTGGTACTAAATGGTTTTTAAATATTTGGTAAAACCCCGGCTTTCAGCTATATGTGTTAAGTTCATATGTTAGTAACTAGGATTGTTGACCAATGTTTTTCTGTGTGTCTAAAGGTTCATCTATTCTGTAGTTTTCAGTAACATAAAAGACTCAGTCTATCTGGACATGGTGGTGCACTCCTTTAATCCCAGCACTCAAGAGGCAGAGGCAGGCAGATCTCTGTGAGATGGAGGAGCCTGGTCTACATAGCCAGTTCCAGGCCAGCTGGGGCTATGGGAGACCTTATCTCAAAAAAGGAAAAAAGACTTAGTCTAAAATGTAGAGGGGGTGTTGTAACAGCACAGCAGACCCTCTCAAACCCTGAGGACACCAGGAGCCTCTTGTCATAGGGCCTCCTGTCACACCCCAGTCAGCCCCTGTACTACCCCTGGGTTCACTGTCAAGTGTTCAATATGTGAAAAACGAGTGGACTTGACCTTGTGCTGTTTCCAAGTATGGTGTCAGGTTCCTCAGAAATGTCAAAATTGAGTGACCTTACTTTGTATTGGATACCAATTTTTTAATTAATAATTAATTTTATGTGTATGAATTATGCCTGCATGTATGTAAGTGCACCCATGTGATGCAGTGGTCTTGGAGACCAGAAGAGGGATGCTGGATCCTTTGAAACTGGAGTTATGGACAGTTTTTAGCCACCATGTAGGTGGTGGGATTCAAACCCAGGTCTTCTATAAGAGCAGCAAGTGTTCTTAACTACTGAGCCATCTCTCCAGCCCCAACACTAATTCTTTTTTAATCCATTGTTATTGCTGTTTACAGGTACAAGAGCTGGACAATCACTCAGTAGACGGATGGATAGATAGATTGATAGGTGAGGGAAGTAGGATTCAGAGCTATTTCTAAGAATAAGCAGTCCCCAGTTTATAGACTGGTGTTTAAATACTCTGTTTTGTGATAAAGTTATTTGCATGGTTTCAACAATGTTTTGAGTTAAGTAAGGTTTAATGGGCTGGCTAGAATCCAGTCCCTATAAACTGAATTCCCTTAGAGATGAAGATTAGAAAAGACCAGGTCTGTGGTTATGCCAACCCCTCTCTAGCCAGCACAATTAAAGGCCTCCTGTACTTAAGACAAGGCTTCACGGCCCTTCTGAACTGCCCTTACCCTTAGAGACTTTAGGAGGATCCCATTCTGGCCCCTGGGCTGACACATACCAACATGTTGCAGGGCAGGGGTTATCAATACAAGATAATGAAACATTTGCAACCCAACAGAAAATAGAGTTGCACTTATTTCTCTTTAGCTTCCTCTCCAGTCCCAGCAACCCCCATTCTACAGCTGGAGGAGTGTTGTACCCACAATAACAGTGCTACACTGTCCTGGAAACAGCCCCCTCTGTCTACCGTGGCTGCTGAAGGATACATTCTGGAACTGGATGATGGAAGTGGTGGTCAGTTCCGGGTAAGCAGACAACCTACAACTTATTAACCAGTGCCAGTGACCTGCTGTGCAGTCCCCACCTGACTCCCCCATCTCTCCTGGGAATGGACCACCCAAGCAGGAACCACCTCTCTTCTATCATCAGAGATATATGGTGTTTCCCAGAGCATCTTACTCTTCTGAAGAGACAGTCTAGTTGTGTGATGGAGCCTGTTTCTTGTCTCTCTGAGCTTTCAGGTCCTGATTTGCAAATGAAAGAGATGATGACAATAACCTGTATGTCATGTCTTGGTGCTTAGGGTCCATTGGATAATCCAGGTAAAAGTACACAACAAGCCCACAGTGTTAGCTGTTATCATTATCATTATGATTTCTT
Organism: Nannospalax galili; assembly: GCF_000622305.1. Lineage (NCBI taxonomy): Eukaryota > Metazoa > Chordata > Mammalia > Rodentia > Spalacidae > Nannospalax > Nannospalax galili. Next base: position 824,242 of record NW_008335287.1, read on the forward strand.
GCTAACAATATCACTAACCATGGTCTAGGGCTTATTTATACAACCACAAATTCTTGGACTGTCACTCTTCTTAACTTGCAAGCTCTCCTGTTATTGTCTTGCTCTTCAAAGTTTTTCTAGCAAATCTTTCTACAATTCTCTTTTTCCCTGACTCTTTCACCAAACAGAAATGGTGCCCAAAAATTATTACTTCCACAAGGCAAGGGCGTCCTAACCCCACATGGAAGGTCATAGTTCCCTCTGAACATAGGGTGCTTGCCTTTTGGCAGGACATGGCCATGATGCCCACAGGTTAATGATCTCTGTGTGGCTGCTGTCTGTGGGTACCTGCTTCTCTCACACACAGAGATTTATTCTCTGCTCTCTCCTTCATACATACCTAGCTTTCTACCTGCTCCACCTCAGTCTTATCTGAGCTTCTTTCCTAGCTCATGCCGGCACTGCCCAAAGGAGCCTTCTGGTGCTGAGGTCAGTCTCAACACTGATGAAGAGGAGACCAAAAGCAAACCCCAAGCCCTGGAGGATGAATCTTTCTTCTAGTCAATGGCCAGACCTGGGCTACTAACTTCCAAGAGCAAAGCCTCCTCCTCCTCCTGAATGATTTTGGCTCTCTGCTAGGTTTAATTTAAGTACTTTCAAGCAGGCATGGTGTCTTCTACAGTTCTCAAGACTCTCTCTTTCAGTAGGGAAGACTTTATTTACATATGTGTTGATTGGCGTGGAAAAAATCAAGTTTCTTCTTTTCCAAAATAAAGGTCTTGGTTCCGTTCAGTTGATGCCATATGAAGAGAGAGAGAGAGAGAGAGAGAGAGTAAGTAACAGTGTGTCTGTTGGTCAGCTTCTTGCCCCTACCTTTGCCTCCTTAGTTCTTGTTTTTCTGGGCCTTTCTTTTCTCTTTGTTATTTTTCTCTCCTCATTTTCCTCATTCTCTAAACAGTTGCTCCCAGTCACCATATTCTAGACATCATTTCAGGCTCTTGTGCTTCCAAGGCCTCTTGTTTTTCCTGCCTCCTTACCACCTAGATGCTGACCCTCCCCAGTGCATCTCCCCCACCCACACCTCTCCTCTGAGAGCCAGGCCCAGATTTCTACCTGTGGCAAATTTTCTACTTTGACACCTTGAAGTCAGCCTAAACTTATCATGCTTTAAAGTGATTATCTTTCACACTTGAACTTCTTTTCTAGCTCTCCTTTCTTAGACATTATGCTCAGAACCTTAGCGCCAGCTGGCTCTTCTTTCCTTAGGCCCCAGCATTAAGGAAGTCAGCAACCCACTGGTCCCTTCTAGTCAGCCCTGTCTCTCACATCTGGGTCTTTCCTCTTACTCCACAACTACCATAAGAAGGAATCACCCTGGTGTTGGGATATGACTCCTCCAAGGGCCCAGCTCCAGAGTCTTCCTTCTTTATTCTTTGCCTACCTTCTCAAATGCAGGCCTCCCCAGCACTGACTTCACCTGGGGACATAATAAAAATACAAAAATCTCAGGCCCCAACCAAGAGGCCTACAGGACCAGAAGCTGCATTTTAAATAAGCTTCACAGATGATTCAGATGCACAAAATGTCAGAAGCACTGAATGAGGGAGCATAACATTCAGATTTTCCTGACTGCTGCAGTAGAAATAGGTTGATGTGATGATGCGAGACCCAAAACAGAGTTGTCACTTTAAAGCTGTGCTTTGAATACAAGTTGTTCTTACTCATTATGTCAACATAACTTTGCAAAGTGTACAGCTGAAGAGGGAAGCAAATGCCTAACCTATGCTCAGGATGCATTCTGCTAGGGATTTATTTTAAGCCTTTGAAATGTCATTCTTCCTCCCCCTTCCCTCTGTACTGTGGTATAAACCTATACTCCAATGGCCTCCAGTATAATCCTGTGACAGTTCCTGAAGTTATTGGTGATGTTAAAAACAAAGCTTAGAGACCACCCTCGTGTTTTCACATTTTTAACATGTCTTTTTACAGACCATACTGCTGGGTAAAGATGTAACATTCTGCATAAACACCAAGTTATATAAAGAAAGCATCTTAACTATGAACACCCAGTTTTAATTTTTAAAGCCCTACCTGCCCATAACTATTAAGTTACTGAGCTCTTGTAAACTATGATAGCCAGATATATGATGTTATATGATCTTCACACCCATCTCAAACAGTAGATAATAATGCCCGTTTTACAGGTTAGATAGTTGATGCTTTAAGCAATGAATTAAATGGCCCAATATCTCACAGAATTCAAACCCAGATCAGACTGTGCTCATAGGGACTCAGCAGCACTGCCCCTCTCGTTCCTCACAGGATTCACATTAAGTAGTATCCTGTTATCTGTTAACAGGAAGTATATGTTGGAAAAGAGACAATGTGCACGGTGGACGGCCTTCACTTCAACAGCACATATAACGCACGAGTCAAGGCCTTCAACAAAACAGGAGTCAGTCCCTACAGCAAGACGCTCGTCCTACAGACGTCTGAGGGTAAGGCCCTTCAGCAGTATCCCTCAGAGCGAGAACTTCGTGGCATCTAACGTGGCTGGCAGCCCGGAGGTAACCCCACCAGTGCCCACACTCCTGAAGTGTTTCCATGACTTGCTCTGCATCCGGCCCCAGAGCCGCTGTTCCTCTCCTGCCTTTAGAGAGTCCATGGGATGTGGATGTGAGCAAACCAAAGGTTCCACATCGGCAGTTGCAATGGTTCGGGCCATCGGCTTCCTTTGCTAACATTCTAAATAAGCTCCAGTTGAAGAAGCTGAACATGAGGGCCTGAATGTGCCCCTGGTGTCTAAGACAAATGTACCTAGGCTCTAGAGCAGGCTCCCATTGTCCACCGAGCCACGTCAGTGGCCAGTATTCCCCCAAATGATTCTCAATGTCTTTGTAGTTCTTGCTTGTTCCTGAGTGGGAAAGTAGGTTCTTTCCAGTTGTGGATCTGTATGACTTGAATATGTTTCCAGTGGGTGTGGGATGCTAGAGCCGTTCAGAGAGGGCCTGTTGGCCGCTCCTAGCTTAACCAGCTCCGACCACCTCCTTTCCTACTCAGAGCCTAGGTCATCAACACCAGGACTGAGATTTCCTGTGAGCAACAAACAGGAAGAGACCAGCAGCTCTGCTTTACCACACCATGTCCGTCTTTGCCAATCCCTCTAGTGGTGGTTAGGCTGCCTGGGACCACTGTACAATACTGTCTCTAGAGGACAGTTGCTTCTTAGCTATACTGTAAATATTTTGGTCATCAAAGACTATCTCTGAAGAGACCTATATCTGATGGCCAGGTATAACCTCTGAGGCTTTTAATGTTTTATTTTAAAAGCAATTGTGGCACATGAAATTAAACCTATGATGAGGTATTTGTGGCTGGTGCCAAAGCATTTTGAGACTTTGGGGTGCCGTTTTAATCACAGAAATCACCTCCTACCCCACTGTCATTTTCCATAACTAAGCTCTGCAGAGCTGATGATGCTGACTTTGTTCAAGTTCAAAATGTTAGTCAGAAGATTTTCTCCTACTTTCCACAAACCTGGGCATGTGTCAGTCACCCCTAAAATGGTCCACATGGTTAAAAACAAGCACAACTTTGAAGCTCGCAGTGAGGGTGAAAGGCCCATAGCTGTGAAAGCAGTGCTTTGGGGAGCAGTTGTAAGTCTGAGGGAGGCTATTCAAAGACAAGGTTTTGTTGAGGACGAATTACTCCCCTGACCCATTCCTACACAGAAGACAGTGACATAGCGGTTAGCACTTCCCCCAGACTAAACATTTTAACAACTTCTTTCTAGGATGACCTAACAGTTTGAGACTGTTGCCTCTTTTCCTAAAATGTCATGCTAAATGCTAAGCGCCTCCAAGAGTTCTTTCCAGAGCAATGCAGAAGGCCCCTGATGGTGCTGACCACATTTCCCCAGGGTGCTCATGGTGGTTTCATTGAAATGGGAAGTGCATGCTGGCAGAGCAGGGAGAGATCTGTGGCAGTGTTATTAACATTTGTCAACCTACCTTATGAAAACTACTTCTCTTCATGCTACATTATAGAACTCCAATTATTCTGCTAAAATCAGTTACTAACATAGCAACCTGAGTGCTTCTGTCTGTCCTTTCATCCTACAGGGGGGGTTGTCTGTCATTTCTTAGCTTCTCTCAATGTTCATGAGCTTCTGGTGTCTAATAAGTTACAGGATTTGGACCTGCGATCCCTGGTACCACAGTCACAGAATTGGGGGTCATTTTCTAACTGAAACTAATGGAACAAGTTCTCTACCAACAAAGAAACTGTACTGTAGAAATTCATTTCCTCCATGACTTTTATATATATTATGTGCAAATACAAGGTATGTATGTGAATCCAAGTCAACCCTATCATCATGTAGATATCAGTATTCCCTGTTACCGCACAGAAGTGATTTTCTCATGATGAAATAAAGTTCGCACACATACTTTCTCCATAACTTTGGTTTGTTCTATTTGTTTCTCCCTCATTCAAATAGTGACACAAGATTTAGAAAGCAAGGAAAAATATAGTGAATTATTTTAAAAGAGATTTGATCAATCTGTTACAATAGAGAAAGCCTATATGACTATACCCTTTTTTGGCTTTTAGAAATCAATGCTATAATAGACATTTGATCAATCCAGTGTGGTTATACTTTATTTGTGTTATTTCCTACAGTTCCTAAAAAGTTTACTTTAGAGTTTTTGCTTTTGAATTTGCCCTGTTGGTATTAAGAATGGCGGGATGGCTCTTTCTGGCTTTGTGATATAATGGAATCTTTTACATTCTTCTTAGCAAGAATTGACCTCTTTCCAAAGTTCAAAATGAAAGGCCTATATCTGAGGAGATATTTCATGTGTGACAGCAAGTCTGTGTTAATTACATGCATGCACTGGGGTTTGAATCACCTGTCACTAATACTCCCTGAACTCTTGAAAAACCTTCTACCAGCCTGAAGGTAACACTACACGGGGGAGATCAATTGTCTACATTGGTATGAATTCTAATCATTTTTCTCCTCAAAATCACATGTCTGTTTCTGTCTATTTATCAGGCAGTGTTTGGTAAGTGCCCTCTGTGCTATACAAAGCATGGGGCAACTGTTCCCCTGCTATGTATAGCTCACAGGCTATAAGGAAGACAGGTCTTAGAGAAAGAAAGAGATATATAGTTACATACTTCCAAAGCATGCTGAACACTGTGAAAAAGGAAAGGGAGACATCTTGATAAGAAAACAATAAAAACTTTTCAAGTCAATGCAGTGTTATGTGAGTTCAAATTTCATTACTTCACTGAAAACCAGCTCCTGGGATGTATGTATCCAAGACTGCCAGGGGATTGAGGGCTGTCCAAGGTCTAAGACAAATTACCCTTACTTAAGGAGAAATACAAGCAAGCATAAGCAATTAAGAATTTTAATCAAATTGGACAAGGTAGCTCAGTAAGTAAAGATGCTTGCCACCAAGTCTGAGGGCCTGAGCTCAATTCTCAGGACCCCCGTGGTGGAAGAGAGAACCAGTTCTTACAAGTTGTCCTCTGACTTCCACATACCCACCATGTACACCTGCCTTCCCCTACATACACATAAATAAATAAATGTCATTCTAAAAATTAAAGAAATTTTAATGACATTTTTACATAAGGCCCACAGACTTGGTTGGGTATATTTTTTAAGTAATTTACTGAACAGCCATTCTGGCTGGCTGGTAATGTCTTTGAAACCATCTGCAAAAGAGTATCTATTGAAAACCATTATGTAACAAGGCCTTAATACACAGTGTTCTGAGGCTCACTCTGCCTGACAGACTGCACTCTTACCAAAAATAATTAGGTAAGACTGAGAATTGAGAAGGAAATTTTCTGTTTATTTTTTCCCTTCATTCCCTCTGCCTATCTAAAGCAAAATGTATTGGTTTTTGTTTGTGTTTGTTTGGTTGGTTGGTTGGTTGTTATACCCTAGAAAGACTTGAAAGAGAGCAATGGCAATATTCCCAGGTCCCAGATAAACAATTTGAGTCCATTAGCTGGTGGAAGAAAAAAGATTCCTGGGACTCCATTCTGCCAAGCCTCTCAAATCTGGATACTTTCAGCACTTGATTCTGGGGTCTCCTCATCAGAGCTGAAATTTCCAATCACCTGTCCCTCAGGGGAAAGAAGGTGTAGAAAGATGGTTTGCCTGGACAATTGCTTTCCAGATAGACTGTGCAAAGGAAGCAGTCCAGTGCAATCCAGTGCAGTCCAATGAGTCCACTCAATTCTACTACATTAAGGTTTAATTTCAACTAACAGCTAGTCTCTCCAAAAATAAAAGTGTTTCTAAAAGAGTTTTTTTTTCCTTATATTTTCATGGAATTACTATTCTGACTGTTTCATACCTGCAGGAAAAATCAACATGATATAAAGGGGAGGGAGGGCTTCCCAGAGAAGAGGCAGGGAGAGCGAAATCCAAGCAGACACTATTACTATATGCAAGGCCAAAACTTCAGAAATATACCTCAACTAACATCAAAAGAAAACTTGGTTGTTCAAAAGCTTTAACTGAAGAGCTTAATCATGTCAGGGATCTATCTGGCCCCAATCACAGAGATGCCCAGAGTATAGCATCTCTGCCTTAGCGTTTAGTCCCCACACTTCATGGCCACTTGCTCTGATCAGGGCTCTATCTTCTAGGGCTAAGATATTCACCCTGTGATCCAGAATGCCAACTTGAAACCGTAAAGTAAGAAGAATGCCCTCTAGAGCAGGGGGACAAGAGTCACATGAAGTCCAAGCTCATTATTTTTAGATGCCCAATTTGCCTGAGCTCATTGACCCTTTGGTAAGACCACAGCAGCATTAGAAAAGAAGCTACGAGCCCAATGAGGTAGCACAGGCCTGTATCCCAGCACTTGGGAGGAGAAGGCAGGAGAATTAGGAGTTCAGGATCTTCTCTGGCCACATAGTGAGTTCAAAGCAAGCCTGTGCTACATGAGACTCTGCTAAATAAATAAATAAATAAATAAATAAATAAATAAATAAATAAATAAATAAATAAAATCAAAAGAGATGAAGAATTGTTACAGAAGTTGACGGCACTGAGCAAGGAGAAAGACAGTGGAAAAGGCCGAGAGAAGACACGCCCACCACGTCTAGAGCACCTTCTATGGCAGATGTTCCTATTTAAAAAGTGAAAAAGTATATTGCACATTTTAGAAAGATTTCCATCTAAAACATTTAAAAGTCAGCATGTTCTCTAGAGCCTCAATGGGTTATCAGGCATATTTCAGAAGACTTTGTAGAATCACATCACAAAATAAGAAAAAGAAAACAAAAACACCCCAACTGTCAAATTAAAACTTACTTCATTTTGTGCCAAGTTGTTGAGAGCGTCCTTCTTTGTACATGAGAGAGTTCCGTGAAGAAGGACAGCTACATGAGAGTCGAAACATATATTTAGGGTAGTGAAGTATAGAGGAAACATCATAGAAACACCATTCTGGGGCTGGAGGGATGGCTCATCTGGTAAAGTGCTTCTTGCACAAGCATTAAGTTAAGATCAGTAGCCCCACATCAAATGCTGGGCACCGTGGGCGCATGCCTGCAATTGTGCCACTGAAAGGCAGAAGCAGGAGGACCCCTTGGGCTTGCTGATCAGCCAGTCTAGCAATCGATGAGCTCCAGGTTTAGTGAGAGACCCTGTCTTCGACCTGTGGCCTCCACATACATGCATACACATATGCAGATGTCCCAAATATATATGTGCAAACACACATATGCTTATTTATTCCATGTTTCATTATAAAGTCATTCAGAAAAAAAAATCTGTCTATACCCATGGCAGTTAAATAGGCTACAGTCTACACCACACCTCTGTGTCCATCACTGACGTCTAACTGCTCCCCATCGCTGTGCTGCTGCAACAGTCCACATTTGCTTAGTCTTCCACTGCTGTACCAAGTTACCACACAATTAATGGCTTAAAACAACACACATGTATCACCTGAGACTTCTTGAAATCAGAATCCTACTGGGCCACAGTGAGGTCTCAGTAGGACCTAGTTCTTTCAGGACATCTTAGGGAAGCATTTGCTTCCTTGCAACTTCTAGCTTCTAACTGACACCTCCCTTTCTTGGTTCATAATCCTTTCTTCTATTTTAAGATCCAGTCGCACTGCATCTTCCAACCTTCTCCTGACTCTGCCCTTCTGTCTTCCTTATGTAAGGGCCCTTGTGGTTACCGTAGTCCAACCTGGACAGCCCAAGATAATCTCCAGATGTCAAGAGCCTTAATGGAAATACATCTGTAAAGTTCCTTTCTCTCTGAAAGAGAACCTGTTCAGAGATTTCCAGGGATTCAGATGTGGGTATTTTTGGATGGGCCGCTATTCTGTCTACCACACAGTACAAGGAAAATGTTATTATTCTAATCCACCCAGGAAAACCAAGCTTCTAAGAGGTGCAGTAACATTTCAGCCCTAGCTTTTTCAACTTCTGACACCCAGTTCAATACACTTTGGTGCTGGTGTCTGCTGTCATTTGCATTTACCTCAGGAAAGAGAGATAAAACGACCCTAAGTCTGCCTGGTGTCTAAACAGATCCTTTTAAAGTGAAACAGCTGTGCATAGTTGCCTTGTCTGCTCCTCTAAAGAACCAGAAATAGGACTCCGTGGCTTTCAGAGCATCACATTAGACTTTTGTCAGAAGAGCATCCCTGCTTTAAGCAGGAGATGTTGAAATGATTTTTATTTCCAGCATATACAAGCCCTGCAGCCAGATGTCTCTGGCTCAGATGTACATCCTCCGTACACACCTCCAGCCCCAGGTGTGTACCTCACATCAACAGGCCCTTCTCCCCCAGTGCTACCATGGTGCTCTTGGCTAGAGGAGATAGGTCACTGCTTGGCAAGGAGGAGGGATGTCAGAGCCATAAGATCCTTGAAGCTACTGCAGATGACAGCTGGGGCTTAGAGGCCAGCTTAGACTGAAACCATTACAGAGCAGTTTATTCACAGAAGCTATCCAGGACTAATGAGTCAGGCTGTAGACTCCATCCAGCATTACCACCAATCCAGGCCCTGGGCACTGAAAAAAAGGAGTGCTCTCAAGCATAGTTAGTCAAATGTCCACAAATGCTCAGCTTTACACTCCCCTTTCCTTGGTAATAGCTCCTTCTCCCACACAGCAAAGGAAACCACCCTGAAATATTCAGTGGTGTTGGAAGAATCTACCTCTTCTCACCTGAACACCAAATGGCCTCAGATGCACCTTTCCAGAATCTCTTGCAGATATAATTCTATAATGATTTTGGGCCACCCCTAAGCACTTTGTTTTTAAACCCTGATATACTAAGACTCCCTGCCCCCCATAGAAGATATAACAAACAATATCAAGGAACACCACATCCCACCCACTTCTGTGGCCAGAATTCCAAGGGGATAGCCATGCATTTGTCATTCAGTTCCTAACCACCACTGTCCAGTGAACAACCTATTTAAAGAAGAAAAGACTGATCTTCAGTGCAGCACAGGGTTTGTGATTAGCATTAAATCTCCACAATCCTGGGCTGCCCCCTAATGCCCTTAAAATGCACTCTGTGGCATAAATTTTGCCCTTTGTACATTTCTAAGACACCAAAAAAACCCACAATAGTTTTGTGACTCCCCAAGTTTACCATCCCTCTGGAACTGGCCTTGCGTGAGTCTGTCGCCCCTCCCTCCACAGCTGAGAATGTGACTCAGATGTGTTCCCTTCATTTCTGGGCCTCAGTTTTCTCATCTGTGAAACCACAGACCTCTAAGTTCCTTAAAATTAGTTTCTCCCGTGGCTTCTTCAATATTACTGTTATTTCAGAAAACACTATGAAAAGATGTCAGGTACTACCTGCTCCCCTAAGGGTCTTGGTGGGTCTAAAAGTTCTGACTATAATACAGAAAATTCAAAACTAAATAAAACATTTTGGAAAGCATCATATTTGTTCTCTGAATATGTTTTTTCCCATAACTCTACTTTGTTTTTCCTGGCTCACAGTATCTGGGCCTTTCCAAAAATAACTTCATTATAGAGCATGCATCCCCAGGACAAAATCCTCAAGGTAGTTGAATTATACTTAACCAAATTTGAGCAAATTTAGCAACATGCAAATTAAGAGACATGTTGACAGGTTTTAGAGCCAGAAGAGAGAAGTACTTTGTCATTTTAATGTTGATAATGTGCATGACATCCCAAGAAGTTTCCTAAAATTTTCCACAGGGCTCCCCTTTACAGTTGGCACCATGAGCAGCAGTTCAGTCCTCTGGAAGTGTGTGTATCTAGTTAAAGTGTGAGAATTTTCAGTCCTGAGGAGAGCTGCTTATACACAATCCTGTAGTGCCCTAAATCAGAGGGGAGGACCTGGTGAGGAAATATGCAGCCATCCTCGGGGTGGCAAGAGCTGTTTCATTCTTTTTAAAGGAGGTTTTCAAAACAGATTTTCAAAACAGATTTGTTTCTTACTTCTCAACTACAATTAATGCCACGCTTGAGAAAGCTTAAGATGCCACCTTTTGTTATAAATCATGCACCAGTTGAACATAATTATGACTTGGGCTGCTTATTAGATCATTTGGGAAAACAGCCTCCTTAATTCATTTCCTTGTCTCTTTTTAAAACCTTTCCAACGAAAGCAGATTATTTTACAGCTGTTTTACTCTGAACCGGAACTCATCTTTCTCACTGTTTAGTGGCATGTCCTGATTTGCTCTGTCTGACCAACAGCCTTCTTGTTAAGCTATAGCCCAAAGGCTACTCAGTTATGAAGCTGTTCCCTGACAGAAAAGAAGACACCCAGGGCATTCACCAGGACAAAGAGGAAGCTGGATTACGTAAGAAACTTCCATGCCTTCACTTTTCCTCTTTGAGCCCCCATGTAGCATCTCAAAGACTGTAATTTACCTAGCTGAAGAGATCAGCTGTTTAAAGAGTCCTGCTGCTCTTACAGAGGACCCGCATTCTAGTTCCCAGCACCTACCTCAGATAGCTCACAACTATCTGTAATTCCAGCTTCTGAGGATCCAACCCCCTCTTCTGGCTCCAAGGGTATCATCACACATGTGGCATAGATACATACAGACACATATATCCATTTTTAAAAGATTGTAATTTATATGTACAAATTATTCTGTGTCTTCAAGTACTTAGTAATTTAGTATTTCAAATATTTGGAAATCTTTAGTATTCTCTTCATATTGGAATTAGTCAAAAGTGCCATCCCCCAAGAAGTATGAAACTATTGATAACAAATGAAACCTTCTCTGGGTTATTGATTTTCTTCTGGTCAGCTCTTCTGCCAGCTTCATGCTTCTCATCCCAGAAGTCAGTAAAGAACACACGTGGGCCCCAGTGGATCTTGGCTTTGATAAATCTTGATTGCTTCCTTCAAGCAGAGCCCTCTGCCACTAGCAAGGTTCCCACTCCAGACGCAGCCAGTTCCAGGTAGGAAATAAAGAAGTTCAGGCGAGAACAAGGGAAAGCTAACAGTCATTGACAGAGATGAACAGCATGAATGATCACATTTGCATGATGTTGCCATTCTGGAGTCAGTGTGAGTGAAGCTGGGGAGATGGTACAGTCAATAAAGTGTTTGCCTTGCAAGTACAGGGACCTGAGTTTAATCCAGAACGCATATAAAAATAAAAAAAATTAAAAAACTTGCTGTAGTAGGGCATGTTTATAATCTCAGAGCTGGGGAAACAGACAGGCAACTCGGGAGCTTGCCGGCTAGCCAGCGTAGCCTAATTGCCAAGCTCCAAGCCAGTGAAAGACCCTATCTCAAAAAGCAAGATGGATGGTACATGAGGAATGAACCTGAAGTTGTCCTCTGACCTGTGCACATGCACATGCCTGCACAAACACACACACACACACACACACACACACACACACACACACCGCACGCACACACCTGCACACACACACACACACACACACACACACACACACACACACACACTAAAAGAACGCGGGTGGCAACTCCACATTCAACCACAGATATACTATTTTCCATTGCTTTTTCCACTAGGCTGATTTCATTCAGCAAAGTTCCACCAGGCAGGACTGTGGCATGTGATGAGACATGATGCAATAGTATCAGTGTCTTAACACATTCCTTGTCTTTCTTTAGATGATCTATAAGTTAACATCACAAATAGTAGCTGTGAACTAAAATACAGCTTCCTATCATGTTTTCTGAAAAACAGAACTAGAAACCTCATTCTTCCTTGTCTAGAATATTATTGGCTGAGAAGTCTTTTCTGTATCTCAGTAGTTTTAAAGAGGTGAGGAAGTAGGATGTACTTCCTTCCTATATCCCATCTAACATGGAGTACATACTGGTGTGGTTGTATTGATGTTTAATATGGCTTAAACATGGTTTGGCTAAACCAGGGAGTAACAATACTGTTTTCAACACTGTCGTGTTTGATCATGATTTTGAACTTGTCCAGAGGAGCATGACCAGGAAAATGAAGGATTGAAAATACATATAAATGGAAATATCCATCTAGCCCAGAATTGGGAAGATCAAAAGAGGATTGGTAACTGACATCAGATGCTTACAGGACTAGTGATCTGTTCCATGTGTCCCTAGAGAGTAACAGTGCCTGGTGAGTGGAGCCCCCGAAATGGTGTATCCAATCCATATAACTCCAAACTGGAGGGCTGACTGCAGGTGTTGGGTTCCCCCATCCAGGGAACTTAACAGGAAGGTTTATGGTGCCTCCCCAGATATTTCTAATGTCTCTCCACCGAGACTCCTGTAGTTTAAAATCATAATAAGTGACCTAAATGATGTGTAGGCAACTGATCAAATACACCATGTGCCTGTGGGAGGAGCATGGTGGGGGATCACCTGTTAGTCTGACTGGAATCAGGTAGAAAATGCACTTTCTCTCTAATTTATTTGAGAAGCTCTCATAGCAAGGTAGGGGTGTGTGTCTGTGTGTGTGTCTGTGTGTGTCTCTCTGTGTGTGTGTATTTACTTTGTTTTGCTTAGAAAAAATGTAGAAAGAGCCCACCTGGTGGGAATGAGAGGCCATGGATCAAAAAAAGACATGGAATGGGTGGGTAACCTTGATATTGGATCTCTGCTGAGTAGAGGGTAAATTCAAGAGTAATATGAGTCAAGGAAAATTTGACTTATCAGTACACAATTGATCCACATAAAAGAGTAGAAAAAAAACAATTACCATTTTAGTGCCAGGTTACTAATTCCAGAAATGGTCATAGCTACACCTAGCCCAACCCTCAAAGTGATGCCATCATAAGTTCTTGGTGCTGAGGATAGAAAAGGTGAGTATACTAATGATGTGCTTGGCTCTGAGCCCCAAATTCTGGGCTCAGTACACATTTCTTCATGGCTTTTCAGATGACTGCTTGGCGATTCAGTATACTCCCAAGGCCATCTTACCATTTACGTCCTTTCCTTTAGTTTTCAAAGCAACAGATATCTTCAGTATAATGAACTGAATGTCATATCTTGTAAAAGATGCATTTTCAAGCAAATTCTTATTAATAAACTTGCTGGCATAAATATAGTGGTAAATGTCTTCTTGCAATAAAAGAAGCCCATGTCTGTTGGTAGCACTGTGTCATTACATTCTAGATCTTTCCATTAAACTAAGAGGCTAGTCTTTTCTTAAGTTGATTATAACATAAATAATCTTGGGACTGGCAAGGTTGCTCAGCAGATAAAGGCATCTGCCATCAAGTCTGACAACCTGAATTCAGTTCACCCAACTCCCTCAGGCTGTCCTCTGATTGCCACAAAGGTGCCATGATTCTCTCTCTCATACTTAAACCTGCACAGAGAAGCGTTTTGCTCAGAGATAGATATGCAACAAAGAACCACTAACAGAAAAAAAAAATTAATCACAGTAGCATCCATTGATTACCAAGAACAGAACAAAATTACCTTTTCAATGATAAAATGTTTCCATGGAAATTTGGACATGAATTATTACCTTCATGTCATCTGTTGTTCTCGAATTTTTACTATTGAACAGAGTTTGAACAAGGCCCTTGCTTTGCTATAATAATGACCTTCATGGCCTTTCTGAAAAGAAACACTTTACACCAACTCACCTCTCTGCTGCCCACAGTCCGTTTATTCTTAGAGAACACAGGAAAGCATGACGAGAAACAAAGATAAGCCTCATTCCCCAGTTCTTGTCTGGCTTCTAGGGCACTCTTGCTTCCTCCTCTTTTCAAAGATCAGTTCTTGAGTGTGCTAGGATAAAAATCACCTCATCCACCTAGAAATGGGGGATTGTATATATTAACAGGAAAAACATATGGGGCAGTTTCTATAAATTATTTCCTAGAGAGACACCCTCCAGGAGACCATGGTTAAATGCATTGTTATTTGGGGAGTAGCTGAGACCGATAAAGAGTTAATCTCCTTTTGGTCATCAATAGGTACAAGGTGCTCAAAATATTTAACTGAAAGGAAAACCTCCAAAATACTTTTTCTGTTACTAAGTGTTGGAGGGAAATGGAAAATGACTGCCTGTGATATTGAGTTGTCTTGTATGGGGTCATGATCACCCGCTGAGAATTCCCTGCCAGTCCCAGACTCCTTGGTTCTGCTAACGCCTGTGGGACTGATGAAGTGTTGCATGCTTGGTTAGGTGGTCTTGTTGGGGGACTGGGTTTGGGCAGCCAGCAGATTTCTGATCTCTAGTTTGCATTGATCTTACATTTAGACACAGATTCAGAAGAACAGACCCTCCCTTTTCCAGTGCCTTCGGAAAGATTGCCGCTCCGTAGAATGAGTCCTTTCTCCTCCACCCTTAATCTACAACCCAGCTTCCCCGGGAGATCCTACTTTGATTTCCGATCCTCACCCCACCAGCTGAGCTTGCACTCTTCTTTACAGTCTCTCAATGCACCGGGTGAGCTGTGCTGTCAGACTTTCTCTTCATCTCTGTGCCTTGGAGGCATCCCTGAAACACCTGTGTTGTTCTTGCCATTCCTGGGGGAGGGGGGGGAGTTAATCTATGTCTGTGGCTTCCAGTGTGGTGAGCATCTGGCTGAGGGAGCTTCATGGTGTTCTTGTGTCTGTGGTGTAAGGACCCACATGGAGCTGTGGTTCATGTGTGATGGCATCGGAATGCGATAAGTGAAGTGTTCTTTTTGCACCAGCTGGTTACACCATGGGAAACTTGCTCTCTCTCTCTCATCACATGCAGCAAAGTAGCACTGCACTGGCTGAGTTCAGGCCATGGCAGTAGTTTGGAGGTTTGCAACCCTCTGTATCCAGGAAACCAGCTGTGTCTGGGAGACTGGATCAGTGCATCCAGCCTGGAGTGGTCTGATTAAACATAGACTCAAGAGATCTTTACTGACAAAACTAAGACTTTAAAAACAAAGCAGAGCAGAAAGTGAAGGCATTTTCTGCAAAAGCCTGCAGTAAGGCAGCAGGTTCCCAGCCCATCACTTCCCTAGCGAAAGGGACCACCGCCAGCTGAATTAGAAACCCTCCACTCCTGATGCCTAGTCCTAAAATCCCGTAATCAAAAAACCATGACTTCATGAAGTTGCCCAGAGCCAAGCTGGTTGTGACAGGGCTTATGGCTGATTCCAGGGAAACTAGACTCCTGCCGCTTTGCAGTGAGCTCTGCCTAGCAAACAGAATCTTAAAATACCTAAGATGCAGACCTGTGTGATCTCTTCAGGACTATATTGTAATCATGGATACACACGATGCACATTTCACATTTCCAAGGGGTTCTTTTGGGTTTTTTTTTTTTTTTTTCATTCATTTGGCTCATCCCACATCCCGGAATGAAGAAGGCCACAGCATGACAGTGCAAAAAGGATGCAGGAGCTTCAAGATTCCTTGAAAAATGACATTTTTCTTTGTGCCGTCACGTTTCTCCTTGTTTTCCTGTGCGCTATTGGCTTTCCCATATGCTTTGTTATGGAACTCTCTTCACTTGTGTCTAATGTACTGAAATATTGTTACTGTCTTTGTAATGTATATTGTCTCAAAATAAATGAAATGTGGGGTTGGGAGTATTTGATGGGTGTATCCAATGGCTGTGTTCTAGTTATATCATTGAATTTTAAATGTACAATGTGTTTTAATGTAGTGGGAAAAGAGTCAGAATATTTGTTTTTAAAAGACTTCCACAAGGCATGATTCATTTAAAAAAAAATGAAAGCCCTATTCAGAGTCCACAAGTTTATTTCCAAACCAGGGTATGAAATTCAGCTTTAAAATTCTGCGTGTTCTATACTTACTGTGCTCCAATCCATAAGAAGGAATTGAAGTGACAGTTGATAGAAACTAAACATAAAAATCAGACATGCGTTAGGAGAAAATGGTTCTCTTATATGTGAATTTATCTCAGAATAAAGTAAGGTAAGCAAAAGGAAGGCTACAATGCTTAAATTTTGTCTGAAATTTTGTTTATAGTAAGTTGTTTTTATTGATTCTTATAAAATTCTTTCAAGCCAATACATTATCCATCTAATTATTTTAGAAATTAGTGGTAAGGGCCTTTTTTGGGGTTATATGGTTCTTTTCCCCCCAAATATTCACCAAAACCACATTTTCTAGACTAGGCCTCAGCATTGCTGGAAATCGTGGGTCACACACCTTGAATGTCTTAAATCTGGATCCTGCTCCTCTACCTCAGTGCAGCTTCTCATCTGTAGGACATCCAAACCTTAAGGAGGGAGAAGCTAGAGAAAGTTCTGCAAGAGATTCTAACATAGGCCTCAGCCCACCTCCACCCCATCAGCCTTCCTCCCCTCCCTCAGGTGAAAAGGACTGATGTAGCTAAACAAACTAAGGAAAGAAATCATCTTTGTTTTTATGATACTCAATTCACGTCGTTATCAATTATCAGAAGCATTCATTCAGGTGTGGATTACATTACACACCATGTAATTTGGGCTCATCACAGCAAGCAAAGACATTTGCCATAAACACATAGGCGATGCATAGAATACTGACACCCAGTGATTTTACCCTTTTCAACTGGATGAGTTTTTCTCATCTTTCAAATAGTCAGCCTTCTTCATTTGCAAACTTCAGTGGGCAAAATTAAACTAGGGAGATACTGAAAATTTGAGTGGTGGCATCTACGGTCAGTTGGACAAGGTTTTTGTTGAAAATGCGAAAAGATGTACTTTTCATTTGGAAGGAGCACTGAAGAAATTTTTCCCTAGCAAAGAAATGTGAAAAGGGGCTTTGTTTTTTCATGAATCAGGCCTCTGGTGACTGTACTCAGTTGGTGCTTTCTAAATGAATACAAATAATTTTTATCAACCTGGTTGTCTCTTCATAGCCTTGATGTGTAGTTATCTTTTTATAGGATGCAATTTTGAGACACAGTCTGCACCTTACTCTCAATTAGGCAAGTATACTTACTGTAATTGTTACCTTTTGCCGATGTGACTGCTATGCTTGATTTCCTCTGCACAATAAATGGTAGCAGCTTATTTTATGTCAATAAAGTCCAATTGTCATTCTAAATCCATTATAACTGTTCTCAAGTTCTTAGAAAAAAAAATGTCTATCTTCTTAAATGTTATATCTTAAACCTTTCTCCAGGTTTTCTTCCACACTCTTTATGAGCACTAAATATCCACAGAGACACAAGTCAGACTTACTGCTGTTATGTCTGTAATGTCTGCAGTGGAGCCCTTTGTTGGTTGGTTTTAGGTTATCAAGAGAGACACGTTTTCTCATCAGTGTCAATTTTGCCTCCTATTTCTCTCCCTCATGCCTTTCATTGGAATGACAACAGTTGACATTAAAAAGCTGTTGGCAGGTATGGAATAACCTTATTCTCTTCCAAATAGCAGAGATGGAAGTGTATGTGAGGTGGCATACAGTCTCACTCGGTACATCAGCACTCTCACCTTTCCAGACTGTTCTTTATAGGCAACACTTAGAACCGAGGACATAGTTGCAAGTGTAAAGTCTTCGTGCTGTCTGCACCTAACATCCAAACTGCTTCTGCAAAGTATACTACATGTTAGTTTTTAGGAGTAATGCTATCTATAAACGATGAAGGAAGTAATCTGTCCTGCATCCAAGTCACAGTCACATATGAACGTTAGTTTATGTTGCTTACTTCATGGCTTATGAGCAGGCACGAGAGCTGAGGGTATTTTCAGCACTTCTGCCTAAGCCATATTTCCTGATTTCACTCAGTGCGTTTTATCCCTCCTCCATCCAGGACTCTAGTCTAGGCTCCCGGCCTCAGGGTTATACATCCTAGCACATCCCCCTCCCTTTATGTCTCTGGTGCACTATTCTGCCAGTCACCAGGTGATGCCACTTGATGCTACTTCACTCCCGGAACAGCTGGTTGGGAGTGCAGTCTGAGCCAGGTAACCCCTGCTGAATCGGTTGTGTGTCCTCCGTCTGCTCCTGGTGCAGAGTACCAACTCCCAGGACGTATCCCCATCTGCTCATGGCAACTCCAGCCACAGACACCGCCTTCCTGCATGGCAGCATGAAAATGTGACACTATGCTCCATACCACCCAGAAGTGTGTTACAGTGCTGTGCTTGCTGGGGCAATCCTAATAACCCACTTCCCTTCTATTGTTCTCAGTGGCCTGGTTCGCTTTTGACCCTGGCTCTGCACACTCAGACATCATCTTCTCCAATGACAACCTGACAGTGACCTGCAGTAGCTACGATGACCGGGTGGTGTTGGGGAAGACTGGCTTCTCCAAGGGCGTCCACTACTGGGAGCTAACCATAGATCGCTATGACAACCACCCTGATCCTGCATTTGGAGTGGCTCGCATCGATGTGATGAAGGATGTGATGTTAGGAAAGGACGACAAAGCTTGGGCAATGTATGTGGACAATAACCGGAGCTGGTTCATGCACAACAACTCGCACACCAACAGGTACCCTGCAGCCCCACACCAAGCCTTCTTCATGGTGGCTTGTGGTCAAGAGGGAGAACCCTAGTTCAACCACCTGTTACACAGACAGCATTAGGAAGCAGGGCACGTGTTCTTCACTGAATAGCACAGGAGGTCCGGTGCTAAGTACTCTCTTAACTCAGTCCACCCTGCTGTTTTTCACCTTGCATAGCGGTAGAGATGTCATCACTTTGCCTTGGTCCTTCATTGTTAGATGCTACCCAGGGCTACAAAGGAGATGTCCAGGAATATCCATTGCAGGTAAACAATTCAGGATTTTAAAGCCCAGACCTAGAACTTACAAGGAAAGTGTTTGGGGCCAAGGTACTTCATTTTTCTGAACCCCAGTTTATCAACCCTCCAAATTAGTGTGATAATGTGCTTCCATGCAAGAGTGTTCTGAGAATTAAATGAGACATAAAAATGCCTCACATCAGAGGCACCTGAAAATAGAAGCCATTGTCCTTATGATTATCACCAGTGCTGTTCTCAGAATAGAAACCATTCACCAAGCTCAGTGCTAAGGATGCCAATGTGGATAGCTTTAAACTTGAAGGACTCACTTATGATAGTGTGAATTCAGAGGACCCAGTTTGCTAAAGGAAGAGAACACAGTATGTCCATGAGTAATTTCCTCTGTCATCAAAAACAGTTTCAATTTAACACGCCCTATAGTTTCCCTCTGGATTTCCTTTTTCACTTGTCTGTGTTCTCTTCAAGTGGATTTTTCTCAGATTTCCTAGGCCAAGATGTATCTTTTCATGGACGCTGGCCTGTCTGATTCTCCGACATTCCCCAGGATACATTCTCTGAAAAAAAAAATTATCCAGTGTGTCAGTGAAATAGAAGGGAAAGCAGGTCCAGCTGCAGTAAAGACTGATGCCTTAGTTTTCCTGTCAGCTCATCTCTGCCCCCTCCTCTGTCAGTAGATTCCTAGAGCTTCCTGTTCCCATGGATAATTTCTGTCCAGCTCCATCCACGTGTGAGTTATTGGCTATCCTTGAAGTGAGCACACAGCCTGTTTTATCTTGATAGCCAATCCAACTGGCTGCAGATAGCAGTTATCTTCAGAGATTCACACTTTGGGAGACTCTTTCACTAGATTCCTGATGCCGTCACCCTTATGCTGTTTAGCATCTTTATTTTGGAGCACCACCAACACACTGCAGAGAAACACATTCAGGAATCTGATACACCTGCTTGCATGCACACTGCATGTCACTGTGCTGTTGCTGCTAACTTGTAAATATGATGTGGCCGCTAAGCCTGTCTTTCAGTGGCTGTGTACAGTCTGTATTCAGCATGCAGGAGGAAATGAACGATGTTTATAAATTTCTGTACTCTGCTGAGATGAAGTTCGGTTTTGTAGATCTCAAAGACAAGAGGGAAGACAAATCTGATTGTCCCTGTTTAATGGCATTTTGTGAAACCATCATTTGAAACAGAAGACACATTCTTTGTAAAATGACATGACATTTATACTAAGGTTATTAAAATCACTATATTCCCTGTAACATAATTAGGTCCCAGGGAAGAATCTCCTTCAGTGCTATCATTTTATAGAGACTCTTCTTCATTCAGATTCAACATACCAAAAAATTACCATCCTTCTAGAATGAATTTTACTACTTAATGGAAAGCGGAAAGCCCCAATCCAATTTCTCATGCATGTTTCAGGTTCAACTTCAATGCTTCTTCACCTGGGCTTTCAGATTAAGTCACTTCATAGTAAATGATGTTACAGTCACACCATTGCTGCACAGTATGCAATGTGGCTAGCGTTTGAGCTTCCCTAGCCGGAAGGCTACTTTTGCCCAGTCTTTGGTATTCAGTTTTCTACTGCTGCAGCTCCGTGGTAGAGACTCCAGGTGGGCCAGTTCACTCTCAGCAAGGCTCAGCAGTCAGTGCACTGTCATCAGGGGTGGCTGTCTCCAACAGGGGAGTGGGAATTGGTGGGGGACAAAAAAATATCGAACTCGTGTTTTCATATAGAAAGCACAGATATACATGTGATATATAAATAGCATATAGTGTATCTGTGGCTTTAAATTTGTACGTGAAAAGGAATGGCTTGAGGGAAAAAATGTGTAAAAGGGCTGAGCCAGGGACAAAAATTTTAAATAGGTTACAAAATTGTTTAACTGAGCCTGGTGATACAGGTCCCATCTACTTGGGCGGCTGAAGCAGGAGGATTACCAAAGGTCTGCTTGGGATGCAGTGGAAATTCAAGGCCAGCCTGAACAATTTGGTGATCCCCTGTCTCAAAATAAAAAGGCAAAAAGAAGTCTGGGGCTATCTCCCAGTGGTAGAGCGCTTGCACACCATACACAGGCCTTAGGTTCAATCTCCAGTACCCAAACTCCAAAACAAAAAGAAACAAACAAAAAGAATGTTTCAAATAACCAAAGGGGGGAGGTTTTAGAATTTAACCAGCAGTTGGAAACTTTTTTTTTTCTTTGCCCACAGAACCGAGGGAGGGATCACAAAAGGGGCCACCATTGGCGTCCTCCTCGACTTAAATAGAAAGACCTTGACATTTTTCATCAACGATGAGCAGCAAGGCCCCATAGCATTTGAGAACGTGGAGGGCCTATTCTTCCCTGCCGTCAGTCTGAACAGGAATGTGCAGGTAAGCACTGAGCCCCTGGGAGTAAGAGCAGCTGTCTCAGACTCTCCAAGAGGGAGGCTGAGGTCAAGGCCCAGGATTCCAGTACTTCATCTCTAAGCTGAAAGGAAATGCTTTAACAAACAGCCTGAAAACAGCCGAGATGACTTACACAGAGCTGCAAATTGCAAACATCAGACCTTAAGGGAAGTGGGAGGGCCTTTGCTACCCACCTTGGCCCCTTCACTCCACCTGGTGCTGTGGGCTGGGAAGCGTAGCACACAGAGCTGCAAATTGCAAACATCAGACCTTAAGGGTACCCACCTTGGCCCCTTCACTCCACCTGGTGCTGTGGGCTGGGAAGCGTAGGCCCAGTCTATGAGTTAGTTATTTACAATTTACTGTAGATCTAAAACAATAGATTCTGCTCATTCACATGTTCAGCAATTACTTACAGTGTCCCTTTAGCATGGCAGACCTATTGTAAGTATTTAGTATGCATCAATGAAGGGAGATAAAACCGATCCAAAGCTTACCCTCCTCGAGCTTACATTCTACGTATAGAGAGTAAGCAATCTCATTACCAACCAGAAACTTCATTCAGAATGTCTGCCTTAAGATGGTCTTGAGAATAAAATCCCTGCAGAAGATTTTAGCCCACTCTAGAGATAAACTTGAAACGTTTTTTAAATAATTGTCTCTAAGTATATGCAGTAAAGCTGATGACAACCCAGTGACGCCTGTGCTTCCTACAAGTCAGTGGGGTTTTCTGGGGGACTGGAATCTACTACTTCAGAGGTTAGCTTGTACATTAGAAGAAAGAAACCATAAATTGCTACAGAAGTGAATCTAAGAAAGGCCTCAAAGTTTTCTACCTTTTCGGCCATGTCCTTTCTAAAGACTATCATACCAGACAGGCTTCCGGGTTTTTGAGGATAGTCTCATATCTTAGGGTAAAGATTCTTGGCAGAAACAGGAAGGAAGAAATGGCTGTATTTGTGAAATGCTTCTAATCTTCTCCATGTAGCTCTCCATTGAAATACAAGGTTAACTAGAAATTGGCAGAATAAGTGCCCAGGTTTCTTCAAACCAGGAAATCTACCATGCAAACCTAGAAAGACTTACCCACAGTTAGAATAGCTCATGGAGAACCTCATCTCCCAGAATGCTTTAAAAGAAACAGTGATATAGCTGAGAATTATATTATATTATCAAGTGTCTCCAAGATTTGGGAGCCTATCATGGTGGCCAGTCTCTGACCACAGCTAAATCCTACTAGACATAAGTCTCTTTAGTAGGTCTGCCAGGATGGACATTCAAGAGAAGTACATGGTCTCCCCTTTGAATTGGGGGGCATATACACTGCACTGTGTCCAGGGTGAGGGGTCACCATGGTGCCTTGCAGAACTTAACAGTCTTGTCCTCCAGGTCACACTTCACACCGGGCTCCCAGTCCCTGATTTCTACTCCAGTAGAGCCTCCATAGCCTAACAGTGTGCTGTGGAGGCACCAGCTGCCCAAGAAAGGGACAACGCAGAGCCCTGCAAGCTGTGGCAGGACACAGAATTGGCAGAAGACAGAAGAGGAGAGCAGCTGGTCCTCTGCAATCTTCACCCCCACAGCTCTGCCCTTTCCCACCAGCCTCTCCGAGTCACTCGACTTCCCTTCCTTATCCAGCAGTTCTAACCCACAGAGGACCTCAGCAACTCACCACGTCACTTCATTTCCACTCTCACATGTTGCTTTTCTTTAACTTAATTTTTTAAATGTAGGTTGAGTTCATTTTGTTTCCTTTCTGATCATGTTTTTGGTGACTTACCTAACTGGCACAGCCAAGAGAAAAATTCTCCTGGAAACTCTTTTCTTAAGATTTTGGTCAAAGAGGTTGTAGGAGGAGGGGTTTGGGGGGCAGGTAGAAGAGAATAAGCTAAATTTAGAGCTTGCCATTTAACTCCTAGAATGTTCTTGCCCTGATACTTCTCAGGAAGTGTGGGTCTGCATGACCGACATCTTGGGAGGTGGGCAGAGTACACCTGGCACTGAGAAGTCTTACCACATCCTGAAGCACAAACACATCAGCTACACAGGTGCACAGCAGAGTAGGACCATTGAGGTTGGCTCTAAACACAGGCAGACCGGGGGTTAAGCATTTGATTCATTTAGTTAATATAGGTTTTTAATTAGGAACTACTACAGACCAGGCACTGTTCAAGACACTAGAACACTGTGTTCTAGACACTGTGGAAACACCAGGTGAAAAGATGAACAGTCTCCGCCTTCCTAGAACTTCGATTCTGGAAGGAGAACAAAGCAAGCATTAAACAATTTCAAGTTGTTCAAAATATCAGAAAGGAAATAGACAAGAGTATAAAATGGTGGTTGGCAAGATCTTTCAGGTTCCTTACACTGATGCTAAACCACACATACTCTGGCCATCACACCAGACATGTACCAGCTCAATGCATTTTCCATGGCACTATTTTAACCACAGTCTCTCCTGCCACTCATCACAGAGCCCTTCTTTGGCAGAAATATGTCAGCATTCCTTCTCATTAATGCTGCAGTCATACCAAGCCTTAAAAAATGAATGTTAAAAAAAATGGTAAGAGGACACAGGACCCAGTCAGGAGACCGGGCTCCTAAGTTGCAGCCCACGGCATTCATTCTCAGGACCAACACGCCGTCTCCACATGTCCTATCTGTGCCTCTTACAAGTAAGAGTCCATCCCCTCGCTTCCAGTCACAGCCTGACTGTCTGAAGATGCTCAAATCAGATTTGGAAAACCGTGAGCTTGGATGTCATCCCTGAGACTAATGGCAGAAAAATGACACTTACTACTTCTAAACAGAATGACACTTGCCCTTCAGATTCTTTAGTTTGTCATGAAGCTTTAGAGAATGCAGGACTGGGAAAAACAATGTTCTGATTAGTTGTCTGAATATTTTCCACTCATCCAAGAAATCCACTATGGGAAAAAAGAAAGAAAGAAAGAAAGAAAGAAAGAAAGAAAGAGAATAAAGATAGAAAAGAAGAGATGGGATGGGAACGCTAACAGTGTTTTGGCAAAAAGTAATATATGTAAATAGCTCATTCTTCACTCGTGCTTCCTGATAAAGGCTACTTCTGCCATGGTGGTG
Organism: Nannospalax galili; assembly: GCF_000622305.1. Taxonomy (NCBI): domain Eukaryota; kingdom Metazoa; phylum Chordata; class Mammalia; order Rodentia; family Spalacidae; genus Nannospalax; species Nannospalax galili. The sequence continues at coordinate 848,873 of NW_008335287.1, forward strand.
TTTTTCTAGGTAGATCCTAATTTATTGAATGGGTGCTATCCTGTCTATGTCTGTCTCGGGTTCCTGTGCTACAGAACACTGTTGCAGGACAACATTAGTTTGATATTTGATTTACACTCCAATGAGACTCGACGGTTGGGCCACTAGTTACTCTTGTTCCTTATTAAATCCATTCCACTGGTTAGATTTCTAGTGACTTGTAACACATAGTTTACACTGAACTGCAACTATAGATGAATACAGCTATTGAACTAGAAAAAAAAAGTCATTCCTGGTGTGCCAATAAATGATTTTTATGAGAGAAAAAAAAATGTCTGCACAGAAGTTCTTTCTTGGTCTTTACATATGGGGGCCACAATTCACCTTTATCAGAGCAATATCCATCCAGCAGAGTGTACTGGAAAAACACCGGAGCTCCTGAAATGTGTATTCTCCACACCATTTCCTTGAAAGCATGGCGCTGCCTCTGGCTTTTATCATCCTAGTCTAAACTCGATGTGAAGAGTGTACATTAGGGATGCTTTAAGGTGTACCTCCATGCCCCGGGAACTTTAACAACCTCCTTTCCCTAAAAGCCATAAACATGTGCTACAAAATATATCATGTCCCTGGTTCTTATATCAGGTCTTTTTTTTGGATGGGGAGCTCTTTTTGAGACAGGGTCTCTCTGTAGCCCCTGCTGACCTAGAACTCACTAGGTAGACCAGACTGGCCTCAAGTTCTGCCTCCCATCCTGGGACTAAAGACATGCATCACCATGCACCCTATAAATGCATTTTTTAATGGCAAAAAAAATTGTTTTTATGTAGTTGCACCACTACTGATCTGCTTCTCATTGTTGTTAGCCTCTTTCAATGAACTATCTTTATTTCTTATGAAAAAAGAAGCAGAGGATGGGGGTGATAGGTCAGTCAGTAAAGTTCTTAGAGGACCTGAGTTCAATTCCCAGAACTGAAGCAAAAATAGCCAAGCATGGAGGTGCATTCTTATAGTTCCAGCACTGGGGAGATGGAAACAGGTGGATTGCTGTCCAGCTAGCTTAGCCTACACTGGGGCTTGCTGCCCAGCCAGCTTAGCCTACACTGCAAGTTCTGAGGCAATAAAAGACCCTGTCTCAAAAAAATAAGTGGATGGCACCTAACGAATTATTCCTGAGGTTGTTCTCTGGCCTCCACACAGATGTGCATCTGCACCTGCACACACACACACACACACACACACACACACACACACACCTGTACACTCACATACATAAAGAAACACATTGTATAAGAGTCCCTGATCTGAGCTACAGTCTCCCAGCAGCCACTGTTCTCTGGTTGGCTGGTCTTCTTCTTGGCCCTTACTGGGGTGGTGGTCGGGGGGCGGGGGTCTTGAAATTGTCCACTCTTTGCCAAGTTCTCTTCAATGCTTAACGGGACACATTAGACACTTTATCCTTCTCCTGGTGCTAAGGTTAATGGACTTTCTGTTCCCCCGAGTTTTCTCACAGGAGTGATAAAATGATTTGCCAGAAATCACTCCGTTTTCTGGAAATGGCATCCTTTCTCCTGCCTCTAAAATATGCATTCATCTTTCACCCATATTCTCAACTCACAGAATAAGAAAAGGAGGACTCACTATTGGACCAGGATTTCCAATTAGAATCAAGGGAACCATAGCAATTAAAGAAGTTTTTCAGATCACGCTCCTTACCATTCTTATGGACACCTAGAGACACCTGCATATTCGTCCACCTGTTTCCTTCTCCACCTTCCAAAAACGGAGTGTGGCCTATCCATTGTCTTAGGGTCAGCGTTGGTGGAGTGGATCGGAAACTGTAGGTCTTCCACAGCCTTCATGATCATGAAACGAGCATACCCTTTTCCTTTTCCAGTCAAACCTTTACAGATTCACCAAAAAAATCCCAAAGGCAAAGTAGACAGTATCCATGCCTTTTTATATCAACATGTTTTTCTAAAATTATCTAAAAACTAATAAAGGTAATGAATTATATACTGTCATCTGGCCTGGTGGTTCAGGCCTGTAATTCTAGTACTTTGGAGACTGAAACAGGAGGATCACAATTTCAAGGTCCACTAAGGCTACAGAGCAAGTTCAAAGCCAGCAAGTTCAAAGTTCAAAGACCAACTTAGCAAAATCATGTCTCTAATAAAAGGCTTTTTTTTTTCTTTTTGAGACAGGGTCTCCCTGTAGCCCCATCTGGCCTTGAACTCACAGAGATCTGCCTGCCTCTGCTTCCTGAGTGCTGGGACTAAAGGCTTTTGACACCACACCCCGCCCAGCATAAAAGATTTTTTTTTAAGGCTGTGGATTTAGCTCAGGGGTAGAGAACCTGCCTAGAGTATGTGAAGTTCTGGATTCAAAATAATTAAATAATTTAAGAAGCATAACAGAAAGCTATATTTTAACTACTTGTTAACAACATACAGACAAAAATATGTATGACAAAAGAAGCCAACTTGATGAGACAAAGCTTCACAAAGCTGTAAAAGGCTGACTGTTGGCCCCGGCTAAAATTCTCTCCTCTGTTGGACAATATGCTCAACATGTATTTAGATGCTGTGGAGGACGTGCTTCCAGATGCTCAGTGATGACTGACACTGCAAACATTACCACAGTCTATAATTTTATTTTTTTCCTCCTTAACTAAGCCCTTGTTGTGAATTCTGGCAAAGCTTTGACAGTTGTTGAGGCTGGTAGGTAAGCATAAGGAACAGCTTAGCAACCTAGGACTCCATTTGGCTTGGACTGTACATAAACTCCTCTCAGAGCAATGTGCCAAGCAACCTGTTAGCAACCTAGGACCCCATCTGCATTGAGCTGCAGGTATACCTGTTCTAAACAATGGAAGTAAGTTACTCTCCTTTGCAGCCCCTTGATAATGCCCTGTTGCTATTCAACACATTCTGGAACATAGTCTGGGGAAGTATGGGCAATGAACTCTTCCATCCTAGACTGGTTTGGGGTACATGGGCAATAAGGCAAACTGTCCTCTGAATGAACTTTTGGGAAGAATCCCCTATTTATTATTTTATGCCTATGCATAATTGGGTGTGCCTATGGTGAAAATCAGATGCATTATGGGAAGGGATATGTGCAGTGAGCAAAGGCCTACGTAATCTAAGTCTGTCAACCAAAACAGAAAACCAACCGAATTGCACCCCTAGTAACCAAACTCCCCCTTCTCTTAATCTATAAAAGGAAACCCCAGACAGTCACTGGACCCCTGAGTATCTTTACTCAAGACTTGCTGCCAAGCTTGACAGTTTATTGCTTTCTAATCCTTTCTGTACCATTGCTTCACTTTAACAGTTTCCTTTCCAAATCTGTGGGAGGCCTTACCTCAATCCTTTGACTAAGAGACCAAGAACCTAGAAACACCCAGCACAGATCCTGACCACTGGTAACAGCTTGAAGTACAACAGCAGAACAGAATAAATTGGCTGGGTATGGTGGAGGCAGAGACAGGTGGATCTCTGTGAGTTTCAGGACATTCTGGTCACTCATTATGTAGTGAGTTCTAAGTCAGCCAGGGCTACATAATGAGATCCTGTCTCAAAACAAACATACAAACAAAACCAGCATACATTTATTTTTCACCCTTTCAAGATTGGAGAAGAGGCTTTCTTGCCATGGCCTTGGCAAACTCAGTGTATGATGCTTTTCTTTCCTCATTAAGTGGGAGAACGTTCATGTTTTCAACTAAAGGAAGCCACATGGCTTCTCTGGCATTTTCCAAATCACTGCTCTTACACTTAAGAGTAAAATAAATACTTTACTTGCATTAAGTAAAATAAAGGTTGCTTGAACACAAGAACTCCAATACATTGAGACAATGGATCTGACAACCAAGACAGCTACTAGGTGATGAATGAGGGGGTGGAGAAGTAGCACCTACAGCGTGGGGCACCCTGGACCAAGGGAAAATTCACACGCAGGAAGGATAGGGCAGGGTGGCCCAAGATTTTAGCTCATTATTCATAGAACATGTATTTTGTTTGGTTTTGTTTTTGGAAACAGTCTCACTATGTTGTTCTGCCTGGCCTTGAACTTGCCATGATCCTCCTGTTTCTGCTTCCAGAGTGCTGAAATTACAGATATGTACCACCATGCTCTGGCCAGACAATTTTAAATTTATGAATGGAATTTTCCATTTGATGTTTTCAGACCATGGTTGGTCATGAGTTCTGAAACCATAGAAAGCAAAGCTTTGGAAAAGGAGCAGGGGCCAAGACGGCTGCACAACCAAAGGGGAAAACCGGGAGGGAAAGCATGGAAAAGTGCTTTGAGCAGTCAGATGAAAGCCATGTCAAACAGAAAAATGAATGATTAAGTAGCCTCTACTCCTTGCCCCTCAAAGGACTCCCAGAGTAGTAAAGTCCGGTGACAGAGAATAGCAACAGGCAGCAACTACCTCAGTTTGGGCCCTGGTTTATAGCATGGGGTTGTGTGTGCTGGGGCAAGTGATTAGCTCACCACTGTCCACATCCCTAAAGTGGCAATGATCATAAAACTGTTTGATGAGTTCAATCAAATAATGTAGTATAGAACATTCAAAGGTGCGGTCTCTTCTGTACCAGCTGAAACCCTCCGTCCTGGAGGGAGGTTCATGGGACTCAAGAAGCAAACAAAACTCACAAGTCTAGAAAAACTGAAACAAAAGATTCACAAGGCCCCTTCCCAAGGTTCCCCAAGCAGTTAACAACTGCAGGGGAGAGAAGACTCTCCCACTGGAAGAGCTGCTGGCAAGTCTGCAAGCCCCCAGGGAGCTCCTCCTGGGATATAGCCTGTGTGCGTCATCACCCATTCCGGGGTGAGCTTTTCAGTGATGCAGTTGCCTTTGAGCATCTGTGCTCCTATAATGCACCCCAATAAACTCACTAGACTTGGGTGGAATTGTTCCTCCGGTGCCTGGCTGGGGTGAACAGACATTTTTTCACATCTCATCAGGAAAAGTTACGTACCACCTGCATACAACAAGGGCTACAAAGCCGTTCGTGCACTCTCTAAGTGATTAACAAGATCCCAACTGAGTGTCTGTAGTGACTCTTACTGTCATATTCTCACAAAATATGTGTCTGTTAAATTCTTCGCAATAGGAGTCAAAACAATATAGTAACTCCTAACAGCTATAGCATAACTAAAAATAATTTTTAAATAGAGATTTTTCATACATCTTGAACAGAGAATCACAATGGAAGAAATAAAGATTATTTCAAACTGGTGGAAAATACAATTCAAAAATAGTTAACTAGGACTAGTGAGATGGATCGCCAGGTAAGGGCACTTACCAATAAGACCAAGTTCAATCCCCAGGACCCACATAATGGAAAGAGAGAACCAATTCCATCAAGTTGTCCTCTAACATAAACACAGGTGCTATGTTTCTCTCTCTCTCTCTCTCTCTCTCTCTCTCTCTCTCTCTCTCTTTCTCTCTCTCTCTCTCTCCTCTCGATAAATAAATAAATATTTTTAATTTTAAATTAGTTAACTAGAAAACAAAATTATATTTTTCACCATATCACATTCTAGATATTAAGCTGTCAAACATAAAATATTGAAAATCTTGGGGGTTGGCAAAATGGCTCAGCAGTTAAGAGTACTGGTTGCTCTCACAGAAGACCAGGGTTTGATTCCTAGCATCCATGTGGTGGCTAACAACCATCCAGAACTTCAGTTCCAGGGGATCCAACGCCCTCTTCTGACCTCCACAGACACTTCATGACACCAGTGCACTTAACATCCATGCAGGCAAAATAAACACACACATGAAATTAAAATAAAAATAAATATACTGAAAACCTTAACAAACTGGAAATGACTACAAATACTTATAAAATCTTTTTAAGGAAGCTTGAATTACTGTCAAATATTTTATACGACAGACTTCTCAGTTTTCTAAAACTCTTCTCCAGCTTCTATTTTATATTTTGAGTCTCATTGATATCCTTGCCCATAAATCACAGCTATTTGCTTTCTTTAATTAACTGAACATCTAGTACCAAAGTTTTGTTGAATTGGTTGATTTGCTGTTATGTCACCATTACCTTAAGGCAAGATGGGGCAAAAGATATGAACTGCTGTGCATTCTGTTTCTGTGCTGTGCTTTGAACCATGTAGTTAATGAGTTTCTAACAAGCAGGTCGTCCACAGCAATTGAGGATGCTAATCCTTCCTTCTGTGGTGTTGCTTCACATGGAGTCTCAGTATATTTTCCTACTTGCCTGTGGGCAGCACGGCTGTCAGGTGTGAAATAAGCCCACAGCTTATGGGTTTGGCAGGCCCACAATGAGCAGATGAAGGTTAATTGCAACTTCTCAAGAGGTTGGTTTCATCGTTAGCATTTGGCAGATATGACAGGTTTTGCAAGCTTTATCTAGGCTTAGTGACAAAGCTGATCAGCCAGCAGAAAGTTCTAAAACATCTTCATCAGAAAGAAAATCAACTTTGGAACGATTTTGAAGTAGAGCCAAACTCCACATCACAGTCAAATTCCATATCTTCAAGATTTCAACTCAGACCTAGAATGAAACTATGGTACAGTTTGCACCTCTAATACACACACTTCTGGTAAGCTAGGTGTTCATAGTGCCAGCTGAGAGGACCCTTTCCTTCACATTCAGAGGCTATCTGAGGATCTGCTCACTGTGTCTTGAGGATAAGAAGAAAGAGAATCCCACTGAATCAGATAAAGAACTGAGGACCAGCCCTGGGAGCAAGAGGCCAAACCAAAAGTCCAAAGGAAGCACCCGGGCACAGGGTGCTGGGGCATACTTGGTGACAAGATCTGAGTGCATTCCTTTCATACAGTGCTCTTCTGCATGCTCCCCCATCGTGAAGTCGCAGACATCCGGCTTCATTCATCTAAGTCTCCAACAGATCCTAAGCGACATCAGGCTAATTACTCATAGAAACATTCAAAGACATCATAAAAGAGGAAAACTGAGGTAATATTAATCGACACACATCCACATGTACCCACATATACATGTACACCTACACACAGGAGCACACACACACAAATACTAGTGCTAGACCACTAATTTAATTGTTCTGTGACACAGCCAAGATTCTGTGATTCTACAAGTTCCTCCAGTGACTCTAATATGTGTGTGGAGTTAAGAGGACAACCTTTGGTTTTGTTCCTCAAGAGCCTTGTTTTTTGAGACAAGGTCTCTCATTGGCTAAAAGTGCAGATGTAGAGACTGAGTGGGTGACACACTGAGAGCCAGGTGGTGTTATCTGCCCATATGCAAAGGTAACAAGATAAAAGATATCATTCCACCAGTCTGTCGCTTCTGTTGAGTCATTTGCATTGATAGCTGATGAACTTGAATTCAGCTTGTAAAATATTGTTTAAGTGGTCTTTTTAAAAATTCCATCATGGTGGATCTCTGCAAGATTGAGGCCACTCTGGTTCACATTGTGACTTCCAGGTGGGCTGTGACTAGGGAGACCCTGTCAAAAACAACCAACAAAAACACAAAAAAAAATTCCATCGTGGGAGCTGGAGAGATGGCTCAGTAGTTAAGAACACTGGCTGCTCTTATAGAGGACCTGGGTTCAATTTCCAATAACCATCCATAACTCCAGTTCCAGGAGATCCAACACCCTCTTCTGACCTCCGTGGCATTGCACAATAGAGGTGCACTTACATACATGCAGGCAACACACTCATACACATAAAATAAAAATAATAAATAAAACAATTTTTAAAAATTTCATCAAGGAACTGGGGAGGTGGCTCTGTGGGTAAAGTACTTGCTGTAGAAACATGAAGATCTGAGTTTGGATCCTCAGCACCTATGTAAACAGCAGGATGTATGGCATGTACCCATAATCCCAGCAGAACAAAGGTGACTTGCTGGGGCTCACTGACCGACCAGTCTAGCCACAGTGATGCGCGTCAGGCTTCGTGAGAGACCCTGTCTCAAAAAATGGAGTGGAAAGCAGTAGAGGAAACATCCAAAGTCATCCCGTCCCTTCCACACATGCATGTACCACTGAGGACCCATCCCACATACATACACACAACACACCACACTCAAATTTCATCATGATGCAACATAGAAAAAAAAGATATATTATATATGCCCAGAACGAATAATCATACTATGAAAAATGCATTGAAGGCAATAAAAATTGCACAGTTGCCAAGAATACATCAAATACACAGATTCTTCAAACCCAGGAAAAGTTGTTGGGACCAAAGGCTACGTCGAAGACTATCAATTGGATGTCCAAGTCTGTCAAAAGCTGCCAATTACTGTCAAAAGGAGTATTTTATTTCCAGTTCCATTAATAGCAATGATATCAGCAAAAGAACAAAAAAGAAGTGGAACACAGACACGGTCGCACGACATTCTTTAAATGACTCTGCAGCACCGCAGAGGCTGACGGGCTCAGATAACATGTATTGGAACTTGTTACATTACCTATTGCACAGAACTGTCAATGGCCATACTCTGAAGGCATTCTGGACCTCAAATGTGTTTGTTAGTCTGAAGAGGAAAGTAATGTGAACCAGGGAGCAAAATAAGTGGTATTGCAAGTTGAGGGGTTTTTAACGTTGTATGCATTTAATGATGTACTCAGTTTTGGTTCTCAAATAAAAAGCTAGTAAGAAGCCAATAGTGTATCATCATCTCTAATAAAATATTATAATTAAGAAATAAGGCACTCTAACAAATGTATTGAATCTTGCTGTTCTCCAGACAGTATAGTAGGGCCCCCAATGAATCATCTCATATACACATTTTTATTATTACCCTTTCTGAAGTAAGGACATGACACATAAGAAGGATAAGTAATTTGTCCCGGGTCACAGACCAGAAAAGTATGACAGCCAGAATTTAAGCCTCATCTGTCCAGTTTCAGGGTCCATGGTTTAATCACTGAGGCTAATTACCAGGTTAAAGGATGCTGTGATTTGTATACATGGGATGTACCACTTACAACAGACTCATAAGTTCAACAAACAGTTATAACTACCAGGGATATCAGAGAAGAGGCAGACAAGGTCCTTACCTTTTTTAAGTTGATACTGTACTATAACAGTGCAAACACTACATGAATAAATGAACTTTAAGATCATTTAAAAGAGTACTAAGTGTCACCTGGAAATCAACAGGCTAATGAGATAGCAAGTTATGAAGTGCTCAGCAGTTGCTTCGAGGAGCAGGTAGTACTGGGCTGCAGAATACAGAAAGGAGGGCAGGGTAAAGGCCTTCATGAAGCAGCAGCACAAGCACAGTACAGCTAAGGAACTGCACACAGGAGGAGGGTCTGGAGAGAGAGAGGAGGTCAGCCTGAGGAAGGGGAGTGGAGCAGCACCAGACCCAGAGGCCCTGCAGGCCAGATGCACCAGTGAAAAGAGGCCACTGTCTTGCCTACAGGAACAAGGTGGGCAGCTCTGCGGAACCTGGAGGCAAGAGCCGTCTGAAGAACTGTTGGTCTTCTCAGAGACCTCCCCCGCAAGGAAGCACAAACACTATATTCTCTGGTTCTTTTGTCTCTCTGCTCACGATTTGATTCCAGAGATATGTGTATGATTTTACCTGGCTCCTATGTCTGCCTCTGAGCTGAGATGGAGGGGCACATCAGAATTTCTGATCCCTGCCACTAAATTCAATCTGAAAGTCATTTCCAGAAAAGTGGGGGTAGACACTGGGCATCGAAGGCCAACGTCCCGCACACTGTGATGGTGTTTAGATTCATTCAAATGGTAATAGGAAGCCTTCTGTGGGTTGTCTGCAGAGTGAAGGCAGGCTCTACTTATATAGGGTTTGAAGAATGAATGAATTAATGAATGAATGAATGAATGAATGAATGAGTGAATGCTAACTTAAGTCTACTTTGATTTCTGGGACTTATTTTTAAAACAAAGCAAATGTTTTAGAAATGGCAAAAGGTAAGGCAGCATTTACAACCCCAGCAGAGAGCAAACAGGGAGAGGGGAAGTTCTCTTCAGTATTGACTTTCTGTCTCTGAATGGCAAACGCTCACAACTGATTAAGCTCAGAAACAACAGTGTTTCCACAACACAGTAGAAACTGGGGCCCTGGCCAATTCATTCAATATATCTTCCAAGCAATGAACACAGGAAATCACTGCCTCTAAGCAACTTGACACTGAGTTGGGAATTTCTTCTCATGGTGTGCAGATGGATCCTCATAGCCGATTCAACAAAACAAAAACTCAATTTATTTCTTGGGTCTTATTAATCTAAAAATCTGTTTCAACATGGACTCCAGGGTCATAAAATCCCAGTTCCCAGCATATGTCCACCACTAACTAGAGAGGAATTTAGACAAGTTAATGACTAGCTAGAGAGAATACCTGCTCCATAGATGGTTGCCAGGACTGAGCTCGGACATGGATTAGGTACCTTGAACAATGGCTTGTCGGGCTTCCTTTTGATTAAGTTCTCAAATATACTTGCAGGGGAGAGTGGTCAGTGTATAATGAATAATATTGCTACATTTGCAGTAAGAATGTGGAAGGGGAAAAGGTTTACAACAAGTCGGGGACTCAAATAACTAGTCTAGTTCTCAGCCATGATTCCTGCCTGGGCAGTTAGTAAAATATGCTGCCTTTTCATTAAGGCTCCCAATGCAGCCAGTCTCTCTTTTAAGCACTTCATATTTATAAGCTCACTTAAACCTATACAAACCCATAAAGCTGGCATCAATATTGTCCTCCCTATTTTCCAATTAGGAAACTCTAGTAAATCAAGACTGTATATTAGCCCTATGTCACAAAACTGGCTAGTGACAGAGCTGGGATTTGAACCCTCACATATTAGTTCTAGGGCATTTATTCTTACCCATTCTGCTCTGCTGGCCCAACAACAGAGACATGTTAATTCACAAATCCCAGTGGTCCACCCATCTCTTACTCTCCCTCACATGCAAAGCTGCTCTACTTGGGAGTTGGAGTAACAAATCAAAACTTCAGTTTTAAAATGTGTTTTTTCATGGTTCCTTAAAGATAGATTTAGAGCAGTTTCAAGTTTTGGCCATACCTTTTGTGAGTTCTCATACACCCCATCCTGTTTTTCTCAAGCTGTCCCACTGACGTATATGAGCAAGCCAACTTCAGTTGATCATGTACCAAGCTAGAACACCTGATGCTGACCAAACCTCCTGCCCTGACTGTCCACCAGGGAGGAAGGAAGAATGAAGAGACATTATCAACTAAGATCAGAAAGTTCTGGGAATGGAAGCGTACAGGTCCTCTCCCCATGTCCTGACATGGATTTAAGTGTTTATTCCCAGGGCCTAGAGAAATCCCAATGGAGATCTAGTCTCCTCACAGCCTGGCCAGGGACCTCTCAGAAGATCATCAAGATCTTATCTCCCATCTCATGTTCTGGAGGACAGAACAAGGCCAATCCCAAGCAATTCAGAAGTTCAAGGTATCTCCCTGGTGGTCTTTTCCACATCCATCATTTCAGGATAGAGTACCCAGATCACAGGCAGGAAGCTTCAGACAGCTACTGCTCACCCCACATACCCATCCAATTCAATCTCACTTTCCTTTCCTTCAGTGATCAAATATCCCAGGCTTCAATGTCTAAGTTTTTCCTGATGAGGACATTAAAAACTACATTTCTTATCATTTTTCTATAAAAATGTGTGTAATGTCAAGTTTGTATGTGTGATGTCAAGTGTGTGATGTCAAGTGTCTTCCTCTCCACCTTGGAGCAAAACCTAGAGGAAGTCAGGCACACAGTTCCAAAGTTCTCTCCCAGAAGTTGCACAGGACATCCTTAATTGCTCCCACCATGGCAGCACAATGTGCCTCCAGGGAACGACTAAAAAAGAAGGGGGAAGAAAAGCAAGAGTTCCGTATAAACAATACTGTTCTAAAAGCAGTCAAGGCACAGTAAACCATGATGATAAGAAGGAATAGTGGCTTGATCCTGAAATCCAAACTCCCAATGTTGTCCTCAGGCTGTGACAGCAGCTCTTTCTCTGCACAACCACCTTCTTCCCAGTACTCCATCACTGACCTTGGAGTTGTTCTGGATTCTGTTGTATAAACTCAAGTCTTGCGGGTTTTTTGGTCCTATCCAGTTCTGCTATCAGTATATAAGGTTTTAAAAACACATGTTGAATAAATGAGTTGTTTTTAAATTTTTTAATTACATTTATTTATTTAGTACGGGTGCATAGGTGGCCACTGGTCACCGTCCACAAGTGGAGGTCAAAGGGCAAGTTGTGGGAGTCAGTTCTTGCCTTCTACCACATGAGTCCCAGGGATTGAACTCAGGTTATCAAGCCTAGTAGCAAGTACCTTCTCCCACTGAGCCATCTCACTGGCACTAAATGAGGGCTGTGGTTTTAGGTTAATTTAGAAGCTGAAAGAAAATATTAACAAAGAGTGATGCTATTACATGTGAATTCGGGTTTTTACATGCTTTCTAAAATTTCCAGAATAAACGTGTTATTTTTATAATTAAAAAGCAAGTGAAAATAAATGTCAGCTTCCAACAAGTCTTTTGGTAATCCTCCTGTAGATCAGACACAGGATCTGTAGGGTAGGAACGAGATCCACTGGGATATACTTTGTCCAGAGTCATTCTGGGTAAAGCCCATATCACAAAGCATTTAGCTCATGGGATTCACAGCAGCCTTTTCCTTCATTCCATCCTCATAGGCTGAAGCACAAAGGACAACACTTGAAGCAGATTTGCCAACATATTCTATAAATAGAAAATTAAAATCCCAAATGATGTTTTCCAGCGACCAGTGGCGAATGCTAAAAAATCTTAAGTACAGTAATTAATTTTTAACCATCTGCACTAATCCACAGAAATAGCTTTCAATTAAAAATTATTTTCCCAAGCATATGTTTCTAGGTTAATATTTTTAAAATAAGCTTGCAGGGTGAATCACCCTAAAAATGTTCTAGGTGGCCATGGAAAACTAGCCTGCCAGTTTCTTTTTAATTTGACATGAGACATTAGATATTTAAATTGTTACAACTTGGTACAACTTAGGATGACTGATGAGAATTCAACATTGATAAATACAAATTTTCTTATTACCCAGCTACTCTAAACAACACCCACTCTTCCTTATAGCCTCTTAGTAAAACTCACTTTCCTCATTGCCTTATTTACCTCCTTAACTTCAAAAGACTATATCTATATATCTGTTCTAAAGTGTCTTAGTGAGCTTTCTGTTGCTATAACAAAATGTCTAAGGCTGGGTGCTTATAAATAAAAGGTTAGTTTGCTCACAGTTTAGGAGGCTGAAACCCCCAAGTCAGGCAGCCCCATCTGTTTTGGCTCTAGCAAAGGCCCACTGGTGTGTCAGATCATTGTGAGAGATTGTGCAAGAGAGAAGTCACAAGGTAAATCAGGAAGTAAGAGGGACTCAGGGGTCAGGCTTGTGCTTTATTATGAGAACTACCCCCTCTCCAGGAACTAACTTGGATCCTGGGAGAGCTACATTAATCCCTTCCAAAGACAGTGCCCCAACAACCCAGCCACCACCCACTGAGCTCCACGTTTTAAAGGTCCCTGTACTTCATCACTACCATACTGGGAACCAAGCTTCCCAGAATATGAACCTCTGAGCGACACACCCAAACCATACCAAAACTATGCACCAAACTGTACTTTCCACATAATAGAGAAAGAAATTTCATTAAAATACATCAGATTTAGCAATTAAACTCCCAAAAGAAATAAATACATTTGTGTAATAAAGAACATATGCAAGGGCTAGAGAGATGACTCAGCAGTTAAGAGCACATACTGGTCTTCCAAAGGACCTGAGTTCAGTTCCCCCAACTATGTCAGGCAGCTCACAACCACCTCCAGTGGTTCCAGTTCCTGGGAAATCCAATGCCTCTGGCTTCCACAGGCACCTGCACTCATTGTACACACTGTAACCCTCCACACATATACATACACATATATGTAGTTAAAAATAAAAATAAATCTAGGACTGGAGAGATGGCTCATCAGTTAAGGACACTTGTTTTTCCAGAGGACCTGGGTTCAGCTCCCACACCCACATGACAGCTAACAACCATCCGTAACTCCAGTTCCAGGGGAATCCAAACCTTCTTCTGGCATCTGGGTTTCGCACGACATGGGTGCACGTACATACATGTAGGCAAAACTCATACATATAAAAAATAAACAAAATTTAAAATCTTAACAAAATGCAAAAGTATTTATGACCAATATGTGTATGTATGTGTGTGTGTGTATATATATATATACATATATATGTATATAAAACTAAATACAACTTTCCTAGTTTCTTTTCGGCTGCTGTGATAAAATACCTAACAAAAGCAACATAAAGAAAGAAGGGTTTGCTGGGCATGGTGGTGCACACCTTTAGTCCCAGCACTTGGGAGGCAGAAGCAGGCAGATCTCTGTGAGATCAAGGCCAGCCTAGTCTACATAGTGAGTGCCAGGCCAGCTGGAGCTACAGGGGAAACCTTGTTTCAAAAAAGACCTCCCTCCCAAAAACAAAATAAAATAAAAAGAAAGAAAGAAGGGTTTATTTCGGCTCACAGCTCCAGATGACAGTCCTCCCTCATAGTGGAGCCATCACAGGGGTAGAACTGGTCACGTTACTCCCAGAGTCAAGAGCAGAATACAATGAATTAATGCATGCATACTAGTGCTCAGCTCACCTCTCTATTTTAAAATATTTATTTATATATTATTTTTATTTGATGTGTATGCGTGTATTTCCTGCATGTAGGTAAGTGCACCCATGTCATGAAGTTCCCTCAGAGGACAGAAGAGGCTGTGAGATACCCTGGAACTGGAGTTGCGGACAGTTGTTAGCTGCCATGTGGGTCCTGGGATTCGAACCTGGGTCTTCTGCAAGAATAACCAATGTTCTTAACCACTAAGCTATCTCTCTAGCCCCTCCTGTCCATTTTATATAGTCCATGATCACTTGCTCAGGAAATGGTCCCATTCACAATTAAGATGAGTCTTCATTTAACTTAATTGGGACAATCCCTCCCAGACATTCTCAGAAGCTAACCTAAATCTAGACAATCCCTCACTGGTAGGATGTCAGCTCCTAGGTATCAAGTTGACAGTTAATACTAACTACCATATAAGTCAAATGTCAAACAACAGCAAAATGGATCCATTAAATTGTGCCACATTTATATACACAATAATGAAAACATATGAAATTGACAACACAAATGAAACAGACATAATATTAGGTAAATTAAGTCAGACAAACAGAGACCTGCTGTATGATCCCATTTATACAAAGATAAAAACAGGCAAAAATCACTTGCACTAGGCTTGGTTGGCCTGTGCCTGTGAACCCAGCACTGAGGGATCAGAGGCAGGATGACTGTCATGAGTTTGGGGCCAGCTTGGGCTACAACAAGAGCCTGTCTCAAAAACAAAATCATTTGCAGCATTGGAAATCAGGGTAGCAATTGTCCATAGTAGAGTAAGGGGGTTACAGGAGGCCCTCCCCAGCTGCCTCAATATACAAACTACAGCTCACTAGTTAGGGTTTAATGAGTTATTTACTTGTAAATATACACCGTGCCACAAACAAGATTTCTACATCTGTCTGCAGGTATGCTTTGCTGTTATAAATTGCCCCCCCCCAAAACCAAGGGTTTACAAAGAGCTAATACACCAAGGGAAATATTTGTTTCGGTTCATCTAATAAAGGATAACACCAAGAACCAAGATGATAATTTGCATGAGAGGTAACACGTGTGAATTTTATGCATGAAATCTGTGGTGTGTATATTTCCCCTGTCCTTATGAATCTAAAGCATTAATTAACACGAATGTCACCAATTCTTGCTCCCACTTCTGCTGATCTTCTAAGCTTGACATGCCGTGTCCTGCATTTCTGGGAGTCTCCAGAAGGTGTCCCCATAGGTTCCCACACTGCCGGCAACGCCCAGCCCCCGGGCCCCACAGTTTATCCTCCTCCTCCTCTAGACTGTGAAGAAGACGATGCAAGAGACCAACTCACCTGCCCTGTGGAAAGGTAAAACAGCGTTTGTGGGATCCGAGTATTTGTTACAAAGCTCCGAGGGAAAGTTCTTTTGGTGCCTACGGGCCCGCTCTCCACAGCCCCAGGCCACTCTTGCTTCTAAACCCCTGGGGTCAAGAACAGAATCAAGAAACTGCAGTAGGTCACAAGCAGAATTAAGATCAGAATTAAGATTCTCCCTGACAACTAAGACCTCTTCCGGGTCAGGCTAATCACCAGCCACCTGCCTGCCCTGAGGGGAGTTCTCACCCTAGAAGCTTCTCAGCCCTCAACAGCCACCCCAGCTTGTAAACTGCCCATGGGATCCACATCCCCCCAGTACCTGACTTGTTTTCCTCTTGACTCCACTCCTCCCTCCACCCCACCCCACCCATCCCACACACACTTCCCTCTGATGCATCTCAAAGCAATTCTCAGATGTGCCCAGAGAGGTTTCACACATGTGCTAGACTCCAGCAGAGGTCTGCATTACTCTAACCCTGTGAGCTGAAATGGCTGTCCCAGAGGCCCAAGCATTTCTTAAACCTAATATTACAATATTGAAATCCTATACTTTTCATTAATTTGCATTCTTTTCCAATGCTCTGCATCAGAATACATTATTTATTTAGATTTCAATATATTTATATCTAAGATTCTGAAAGGGAGAAACTACCATCTGCTTTAAGCTCTGGCTAGAGAGATAAAAATAATGAAGTTTTGTTTCCCATTTTGATTGGATCGTTTTCTCAGGGTGTTTTGGTGCATGAATATCTGGAACAAAGAAAAAGCCTGTGATTAAAATTGCAGTCACATCCTGCAGTGTGAGCCTACAGTGCATGCGTTCAAATGGCAAAGTCCTCCATCTGCTGGCCTCAGCCCACCTCTGCAGCTTGCACAGGGAATCAAGTAAGACAATGCTCAGTGACCAAGCTGTTCTCATTCAAGAGTCTAGTAAAGGAACCAGGATTCCCACCCAGAGGAGAGCCTCTGCAGCTTGCACAGGGAATCAAGTAAGACAATGCTCAGTGACCAAGGTGTTCTCATTCAAGAGTCTAGTAAAGGAACCAGGATTCCCACCCAGAGGAGAAACAGACATTATTTCTTTCCAAGGCAGATCCAAAATGCTCTGTCCTTCCTGTGCAGGTCTGGGCTACTTGGTTTGTTTTAGCATCTTCTGATGGTCTGTTTGCTCTTCTCACAGGAATGTGGAGCTCCAAACAGTTTTAAGTTTCTTGGTAAAGAGAAATCTGGAAGTACAGCACCTTGTATACATACAGTGGATGCTCAGTCAATGATTGCTTTGTGGATATTTCAAGTTGACCAGTACTTCCAGATCATCTTTCCCCTGGGATGGAACATGACCATAGGGGAGTCCTATCCATGTCAGATTGTAAAGTGATCATGTGTATATTAGTATATATACTTACAGGTAAGTTTAAGAAGGATCTGGAAATATCAAACTATAATACATCTAAGACAAATGTAAAAATGAAGTGCATGAAATTAGCTTTCAATATGTTATAAAGACAGCTCCCCCAGCCTCCATTCTGGAAAATATTGAGAGGAAGCTATATTTTCTGTGGATTTCTATAGCTTTTAAGCTCACAAAGATTAACTTCCATATATCTAAGCAGTTTACTGCTAGGGCTTCAAAGATGATAAACAAATCAGAGTGGTTAAAATGTTTTGCTGAGCATGGTGGTACATACCTTTAATCCCAGAACTGAGAGGCAGAGACAAGAGGATCTCTGTGAGTTCCAGGCCAGCCTGGTCAACAAAGCAAGTTCCAGGGCAGATAGGGCTACATAGTGAGATCCCTGTCTCCAAGGGAAAAAAAAGTGTTTGGCTTTTATGAATCTGTGGATTTTGTATTTGGATTTGCCCCCTCCCTGGAGCAAGGTCCAAAGCAACAATATGGTTAGCAATATGTTTAGCTGTTGTTTATTTATTTCCTTGTGATGCCAGGGATTGAACCCAGGACCTTACACATGCTAGGCAGGTGCTCTATCACCAAGCTACATCACCAACCCCAGGAGTCTCTGTGATTTGTATATTTGATTCTTGAGCGCAATCAATTTCGTGCAAAGATCGAGTCAAGATGTGGGCTCCACAGGCAGTTTACTTTCACAGGGGCCCTGAGATATGGTGACAGGAAGGTCAGCCCTTGTACATGTTGCATCACAATACTCTGTGGAAATCCTCTGCTTGCCACACTGTTCAGTCCCTTTCTTGTTCAGGATTTGTTCATGCCTCTTTACAAAATGTTCCCAGAATTAATCTCCTCTTTCATTCCCTTACACAGTTAAGTTTTGTTGGTTAGTGTTGGTGGTGGTGTTTTTGTTTGTGCTGTTTGCTTTTTTCTGAAGTATGAGTCTTCTTACATTCATAGGGATACCAGCGGGTAAAGTAAAACCATATAATATGTAAATTCAGCTCTGCATGTGTGCATGTGAGGGGTATCCTCCAGCAAGGAAAAAACTTAATCAGTCCACTCAACTAGGGACCCCTCAGCAAAGGCTCCCTAGAACCAAGGCACTCAGGGCTGGAAGGATAGGATAGGAAGCCTCCAGTCTTGCCATCTCTCCCTTTGGGGATCCTCTGAATCAGTCTTCGGCCAATGACTTACCCCATGCCTCAATCCTTGCAAACAAACATTCCTAAACCCTACAAGAAACCACTTCCTGTCTGGGGCTCAGGCCTGCTCTGGCTCTTCCTAGGAGATAGTGCTCTGTCCCTGGATTCTCTGAGATGCCCAGGCTACCTGGGGATTCTGTTCTTCCTAGGGAAGCAGGCTGCAAGATCTTCCCTCCATCTTCACTCTCACTCTCAGTGAACCTCTGGGAATCCCATGTCCTTCCTCGCAGATCATAAACACTTCCATTGCTAACATAGTTCCCCAAGGGACACAGAGAAAAAAACAAACTCAGGAGAAAATGAAACTACTTCATATTTAAAAGTGCCAGTTTCCTTCTTAGTAAGGCTTTTAGCATTTCCTAGCACTTGCTCACCTACATCTTTTCTGAACTGAGCTGTCTTACCTAAAGTGAGGACAGAGCTCATGTCCTGACTTTACAGCGTCTGACATTGGGGCCCTGATTCTCCAGTATTAGTAAATTCCACACTGTCATTAAAACCATCTGTGATTAGCTGGGCGTGGTGGTACACGCCTTTAATCCTAGCACTTGGGAGGCAGAGACAGGGATCTCTGTGAGTTCAAGGCCAGCTTGGTCTACATAGTAAGCTCCCGGCCATCTGGGGCTTCGGGGAAACCCTGTCTCAAAAAGACCAAAAACAAAAACACACACACAAAAAAACAAAACAACAACAAAAAATCTGTGATTTGAGAGACAGGAAGATGGGTTTCAGATCTCTCCAGCTTCTCAGAACACCCATTGAACCCTGCTTCACTAGTTCAACTACTGTCTAATGAGCAAATCAGAATGACAGGAAGTGAAAGTGCCCGGACCTTCCTGCTGGCTCCAAATGAAACAAATGCTGTCAAATAGCAGCTAACCGCCACAGTCACTGCCGATTATAGAGAGGGTAATTTGGTCAGCCACCTTTCTGCAGGTAGTGTTGCATAATGCAATAAATCAGGTAGCCTTACAGTTGTGATTCTAAATATTTAGAACAGTGGAGTCTGGATAGGAGTGTTGGTTGTCAGATTCATACATTAAACACATGGAGTAAAATGCACAAAGTGCAGCTCTGCTGTTACGCCGCCCTCTCTACCGTACACATGACCTGTACATGAGGCCACTTTGGGCCATTTCCCCGGGCTTCAAAAAGCAGGTCAAAAGGCCAGTGAAGCACACAGAGCGACCCAAGTGAATAGCATACACAGGTTAGCTGACATGTGGTCAGAACTAGAGCTTACTCAACAAACCCCAAACCCTGTCTCAGGGAAGGAGCCATGCTCAAAGGTGTGAAATCTCCTCTGCACCTGACTGTTGAAGGGATCTTGTGCAAACCTCAGAACTTCCAAGCCTCAGTTCCCTGTGAAATGGGAAGAAAGACAGAACTTGACTCACTGAGCTGCTGAAAGAATTGAATGAGGTAAGGTACACAGAGCCAGACCAGAAGAGCCGGGTATAGCGGCTCCGGTCTGTAATCCTAAAACTCAGGAGTCTAAGGCAAGAGAATCTTCATGAGGTTTGGGCCAACTTGGAAGAGAGAGCGAGAGCGAGAGCAAGAGCGAGAATGAGCGGAGAGAGTGAGAGAGCGAGAGAGCGAGAGAGAGAGAGAGAGAGAGAGAGAGAGAGAGAGAACAAAGTCCTTGGAAAAGTCTAGCTTTGAGACCTAGTGGACATTAAGTTAGCTTTGTTTATCTAGTATCTTTCTGGAATGGGCCTCCAAATCCACAAACTCCAGGAATTAGAAGTGCCCCAGGGTTCTGGATAGCCTAGCCCTCTTTAGTATTTGCACAGAGGTGGGGCTTCCCAGGCTACCCACCAATAACTGAGGACATTCCAGAAACTCCTCTGAGCTGACTGACCCAAGCACTGCCCTGTGGCCTTGTGGGATCTTCCTCGGACTCTGGGTTGGTTTAGGACATGCCAGCCTCCCATTCCCTCCCTCTCCTTCATTGGGTCAAACTTGGGTCTGATTCAGGTCATCCAGCCAACCTGGCTCCCTCCAGCACTTGCCCTAAGAAAGCCCTTACAGGTCTAATCCTGTCTCCTGTGCCTGCATCTCCGAAGGCCTGAGCCAACATAAGTTCCCATGTTTTTTTTTTTCTGACAGTGGGCAACTTGTACCTGCCCTGGGAGGTCTGGACAGTCTGTTCAGCTAGTCACAAAAACCTTTTCATAACAGCAGTGGTAGAAGGAGCAGCGGACAAGCAGCCATAATGCAGGTCATTGCTGGTAAGACGGCTGTATGTGGGCAGCTTAAACCTGATGCTTTTCTAGGGAGCCATAGTTGCTGCTGTTTCTGCCCAGGGAGGGCCTAAAAGTTTGCTTTAAATACAGTAATCTTTCTCCCAGTACTCGGGAGGCAAAGGCGGGTGGATCTCTGTGAGTTCAAGGCCAGCCTGGTCTACATAGTGAGTTCCAGGCCAGCTGGGGCTACAGGGAGACCCTGTCTCAAAAAGAAACC
>NW_008335287.1:869984-908106 GCF_000622305.1 Nannospalax galili
ATCTTGGGGTCCTAGCCTAGGGCAGAAGGAACAGATGGTAGATTTAAAACCTTGAGTCTCAGACTTCACTTAGGCGAACACCACTCTTTTTTTCTGTTTTCCTTCCTTGCTTACTTCCTTTCTTTCTTCCTTCTGTGCTTGCGTGCCGACCTGGATGGTTTATCTGGAAGTAAATTTACAAAACAAAGTTTACAACAGAACGTAAACTGGGAAATCACCCTTTTCCAAAATGGAAAACAATGTCATTAATTGCTAGTTAGGTGTTAAAAACCTAAAGAAGGCTAGAGTCTGAGTCTATTTTCTGATGAAAATATAGATTAACCAGTGCTAAAGACAAACTAACACTGAAGCCCTCCTGAAAGTGTAACAGAGAAGTTAGAAAATACTAACTGCCCAATGATGGTGCTTACTGTCTGTAAGGCTCAGTGTGCAGAGCACTGTCATCTGCTACAGCCATGTCCTCTTGCATGTGTATGTGTGTGTGTGTTTATGTTTGTTTGTGTGTGTCTGTGTACATGTCTGTGTCTCTAATGTGTGTTTATATGTGTCTGTGTGTGTCTGTATCTGTGTGTGTCTGTGTATGTATGTCTGTGTATATGTGTGTCTGTGTGTTTCTGTATGTCTGCTTGTCTGTGTGTGTTTGTATATATGTCTGTGTGTGTCTGTGTGTATGTCTGTGTCTGTGTATAGAGGCCATTCTTTCAGCACTGTCTACCATTTTTCAGACAGGGTCTCTCAGTAGTCTAGAACTCACAAAGTAGGCTAGGCTAGCTAGCCATTACATCCCAGGAACCCCCTGTCTCTGCCTTCCCAGCACTGGGATCATAAGTACACTCCACACTGCCCAGCTTTCCTAAGTTGATTCTGGGGATCTAACACCAGTTCTTATGTGTGGCAAGCACTTTACTCAATGAGTCATCTCCCCAGTCTTTGATGTCCTCTTTGTCATGGTTGGTTGCTTGGTCCCATCTCACACTCCACTGTTGGAACATTTTGAGGTCTACAATTTTTTTCATACAGAGATGTTCAACCGGAATGTGGGCTCACTGGCTAGATGGAAAATCAAAAATATAGTATATCCATTTTCATCCTGGCTTCCTGCAAGAATCCAGTCCTCTTAGGTAGGGGACCTAGGACCCATCTGCATGAAGTGGTCTTAAGAAAATTAGGAAACAGTACCTTTGCCTTTGGAAGTTTCCATTTCTTCCTTTGTTCCCCAGCTTCCTCACACTCCCCCCCCCAACCCCCCGCCCCCACATGCTCAGACTTCCTCTTGCCTTCCACTACTTTGAGACCAACTTGGGAGTAGATCTGCTCATAAATGGCCTTCCCTCATCCTCTGCTAGCTGTTAGGAATAACTGGATTATTTCTCAGTGTGTGACTACAAACTGGTGTAAGCCTATGACTATCCCATGAGTATTTGAATTCACTACTTTTCTCATTACTGTGACAAAATACCTGACAGAAGAAAGAAGGGTTTATTCTGGCTCACAGTTTGGATAGTCCATGATGACAGGGACATCAGCTGGTGGAAACATAAGGTAGCTGGCTCCCACATGGCACCCATAGTCAGGAAGCAGAGAGAGATGAACCTGGTGCGCTTTCTCCTTTGTCCCCTTTTATTCATTCTGGACCCCTTGCCCGTGGTATGGTGCCACCTGCTTCAAGGTGAGTCTTCCCTCCTCAGTTAACCACCTCTGAAAACATCATCACAGACACACCGAGGTGTGTCTCCTATGTTATTCCAAATCCACTCACTTTCACCATGAAGATTAACCATCACAGTATTCAAAGATGATTAACCTGGTTTTTTTGGTTGCATTTTGTAATTTGTCAAAAGACCCTCCTTCAGGCTCAGCTCAGACTTCACCATGTGGCTCCGATTTTAAGGTCAACCATTCTGACAGAGTTCCACGATCATTCTCAGTTCAGGGTATCTCTGGCCTCATCCAAATCCAAACCATACCCTCATCTCTCCTGTCAACCCTTTCCCCTGTGGGTCATCAGTGCTTCAGGCCCTGCACAAGGCCACTTCAGTGTCAGCTCTGCCTAGAAGTCTAGAGCCTAAACCCCAGAAGCTGAGAGGGAACATGGGCTAGAAAAGCAGCCAGACCTGTGAGAGCAGAACTTTCCATTTTAAGCAAAGGCTACATTTTTTTAAATCAATTAATCCCACTCTCCCCCGAAAAGAAACAAATAGTTTCACTCCCACCCATGCATCAATTCAAAATAATCAGCTTTGTTTTTAAACCTCTGACATAGACCCTCCAGATGGCTTCAGCAGGTAAGGGCACTTGCTGCCAAGCCTGACCACTTAAGTTCCATCCCAGGAACCCACATGGTAGAAGAGAGAACCAACTCCTCAAAGTTGTCCCCTGACCTACACACACACACACACACACACACACACACACATTAAAGCATATGTAAACAAGGGGTTCAAGTCAAAATCCTGTCACGCATATTCTCTACTTGGTTAAAGCATATGTAAACAAGGGGTTCAAGTCAAAATCCTGTCACGCAATGAATCTGAAGCATCGACTCACAGATCCCTTTACCTCTTACTAACCTAGCCCTACAGATCGTGGCAAGCTGCGGTGAGCTGGTCCAGCCAGGGTCTGGCATTCAAGAAACCCCAGTCCTGAATCCTCAAAACAAATAACTAAAAACAGCAAACGCTTCCTAAGGATCCAAGATGAACCGGGAAGCAAGCCAGGCAACCTGGCTTAAATCACACTGACCCTAGGGCACCCTCCCCGCGGGCATGGTGGAGCGGGCTCCAGCTGAGAAATGGCAATGTCATTGCAGATGCACGTCTGTAAGATGGCAGTTGCCAGCACCGTGCTCCTGCACACGGATCTTCAGCAAGCAGGCGGGCCTGCAGATCCGGAAGGAGCCCTCCACGAGCTACGTGACGGGTCGAGGGTTCCCGGGGAGGCCAGGACGTTGTGTCTGGACTCCACACACAGCTGCAGCGCCGCCCTGATTACTGGGAGGGCTGGGCGCGGGGGATGGACTAGGGACTGGCCGTGGACCGGCCGGGGACGGATCGGGGACAGGCAGGGGATGGACCCGGGATGGGTGGGGACCTGCCACTGACTGGCTGCGGCGGTGTTGCACCGAGGGGCGGACCCCGAACTCCCCAGCGCCTCAAAAGCAGCGCGCCTGCAGCGGGGTGCGCCGGCTCCTGCAGCTCCTCACCGGTGGCGGTCGTCCTGCGCGCAGCCATGGCTAAGCCCTTGACCGACCAGGAGAAACGACGGCAGATCAGCATCCGCGGCATCGTGGGCGTAGAGAACGTGGCCGAGCTGAAGAAGGGCTTCAACCGGCACCTGCACTTCACGCTGGTCAAGGACCGCAACGTGGCTACCCCTCGCGACTATTTCTTCGCGCTGGCGCACACAGTGCGCGACCACCTGGTGGGGCGCTGGATTCGCACGCAGCAGCATTACTACGACAAGTGCCCCAAGGTACCAGACGCAGGGCAAGCCCCGCGCGTCTCTTCCGAGTCTGGTTGGGCAGCCTAGGGACGGGCTCAGCCACCCCTCCGACCTCCCGGCGCGTGCCCCGCAGCGCTGAGTCCGGTGTCACGCCCGAACCCCTGAGCTGTGCGATCCGCAGTCCCGGTGGTGGCAAAAGTCCAGGCCTCCATCGCCTGTGTACTTTGCAAACTTATGGAGTGTCCACTCAGCATTTAACCGCAGAGGACCCAGTGCCTCTTGTGAGATATACCAGGCACTGTTCTAGGCCCCTCGCAGTCAGCCCTGAATAAAACAGACAAAAGCCCCGCCTTAGCAGAGACTGCAGGATCTGAGCTTTCTTGATTTCTGAGGGTCAGAGCCCCAGATTCATCCTTTGCAGATATCTCCCACGAACCTCCCCCCACTCCCTCCCAGGCTCCTACCCCAGTGTGGGACGCTGTTCAGAGAGAGAGAGAGAGAGAGAGAGAGAGAAGCAGTCCATTCTCTGCTCTGGGGCGGGGTGCCCTGAGAGTGGTTTGAACCTGTAGAGGAACAAGGTCTCTTCATGATCAACCTGGGACAAGACCTGGTGGGAAGGACTGGGAAGGGCACGCAGAGAGAGGGACTCCGCACACAGTGAGAGTAAGCCCACAGGAGCCCTGTGAGTCTGTACCGGGAGGGAAACTGGAATAGCTGACTGTGGTTGGTTATGCTAGAAAAGATGAAAATAGATCCTGGAGGCGATGGGAAATGTATATTCATATTTATTAGATGTTACAAAATATGTGAAAACATTTAGAAAAATCATCATCCAAGAACTACAGAAATTTCTAAAACTGAGACATAGACTGTCCTAGTAAGAAGTTGTCACTGTAACAATGCTTTCAAAGGGAAAGTTGCTCTTTCCCCAGAGGCCTAGCCAACTGCTACCAAATGTAACAACTGCTGAAGTGTTTCCCTAGAAATCTAAGTGCTTCCTTAGAAAACACAGTCTACACTCATCTGCCCTATCTTTATTAGCTCACAAATACACATACATCTGTAGCATTTGGCATCAGTGCCCAGTCTTTGGTATATCTTCCTAGTTCTCTGCCTAGTTTCCCCTGTGACTCTATCCAAGTGCAAGAGTAAGCCAGGCATTCTGACAGGGTTATACTGTGGGCAGCTGTCAGCAAGTTGCATAACTCTTAGAAGAGCCTGACAAATCATAAAACTTCACCTCACACAGGTTAATAGCGTCTCCTCGGTGACAGGCCCTGTGGAAGCAGGAGGGCCCCTGTCCTCATAGAGCACTTTAGTAGAGCCAGGAGGTATGCCCAAGCTCTTTTCCCAGCACACCTCCACTAAGCTGTGCACTTGAGCCCCACATCTGAGTTCCCTTAGAGGGCCCCTGTCCTTATAGAGCACTTTAGTAGAGCCAGGAGGTATGCCCAAGCTCTTTGTCCAGCACACCTCCACTAAGCTGTGCACTTGAGCCCCACATCTGAGTTCCCTTTCCAGCCCCATCCTGCATTTCCAAACAAGCCTGAGCATTCCAAAGACTCTTCCAGTCCCTCAAACTCAGCTCATCAGAAACTCAGATATCCCTCCCAGTCCTGTCCTGCCCTCTGTGTTTCTAACTTGAATGGGACTGTCGCCATGGCAGCACAGAACTTTGGCTTCACCTTCACTTTCTCTGCTATTCTCCATTCACATTTCTGCAGGTTCCCTGGAAACTGCACCATCTTCCTTTCTCACTCTCTGCCTAGTTGAGCAGCCCTACAGATCTGTTGCAGTGGACTTCTCAGAGGAGACCTCATGTCTCAGAAGCCCTAAGCTGGCAGAGTGAAGCTGACTCTGCTTGGCCAGCAAGTCACCTTTGATAGTTTAATTCCATGCCTTTGGACAGCACTCCCGCACGCTCCAGCACACAGCCCAGTTCCCTTCACTGCTGCAGGTGACTCCCATTACACATTTATTTTCTGTCAGTTCCTGAAGGCACTGCGTCTGCAATCCCATTGTAGTCTATGCATCTGTCCACCTGAGCCTCCGAAAGCAACACATCTTGACTCTGTTAGCACTGGCCTAACAGAGCCGGCTGTTGGTCCTCATTGCATTAAACCTATCTCCTTCCAGAAGAACCTGTCCTTCCATCTTACCCGCCCATGCCTCCCATCCTTTCCTTCGAAACCAATTCCCACTTCTGAGCCTCTGCTCACAGGCCACCCTCCACTGAAATACCCCTCCTACCACAGGTCTCTGTGTACCACTCTTGCCTGCCCTGCAAGGCTCAGGTTTGTTATTACATGTTCAGACATCTTCCAGAAAAATCCAAGTCTCTGGTTAATGCTGGGAAGAACGTTAAAATATTCTTAAAGTGTTGGTATTGTTCTGTCATCTTTATTCTGTCTCTTCCAGCCTTTTGTAACTCTCTACTTTTATATAATATAAATAAAATAGTAGGAACGCTTATGTATATAATTTACAAGGTAGATGAAGATATTCAAATATTTTCTTATTTTACATGTGTAGTAAATGTCTGTAGAATATTAAAAGAGCAAAGATCTGTTTTTTAAGGTTTTTATATCCTAAAATATAAATTTCCCCAAAGAAGTTATTTCCTAAGAAAAATAGGAAGTTGCCTAAAATTCCTACCCTTATAGTCTGTCCTGTAATAAGATACTCTGTCTTTTACTTTGAATAACCCTCCTTAGAAGAACTAGAAAGATTTTATATGCATGCTAATAGATCCTAAGTTGATGCTAATTTGGAATTTAAAAGAAGGTAAAGAACCATAATTCCAGGGGTATAACTTCAGAATTGACAGTTTGAGATACCGATGTTTTTAATAAATGAGCTTTGTATAGCTTCTAAAGGAAAATAGGCAAAACATGGTTCTCTCAGAAAGAGAATGAAAGATGGGAGAACGGAAAGAGCCATGCTAATCTTACTTGTGGATTGAGCTAGCTAGTTCCTTTGGCTGCAGAGACCTTATATACAAAAGATCCAGCTGTGGGTGGGAATTGGGGCC
Organism: Nannospalax galili; assembly: GCF_000622305.1. Taxonomy (NCBI): domain Eukaryota; kingdom Metazoa; phylum Chordata; class Mammalia; order Rodentia; family Spalacidae; genus Nannospalax; species Nannospalax galili. The sequence continues at coordinate 876,457 of NW_008335287.1, forward strand.
CTGCCCCTTTGCGGCCTAAATGTGCCCTAGAAGAGTGCCTTTCCCCTAGCATGCAAAGACTTCTCATAGGCTGTGAAGGGCCCAGAAACACCCCTCTAAACATTCAAAAAAGCTGGACAAAAATGATGCATTCTGAATGGCTGCATTAGCTGCCCTACCAGGCCCAATATTGCGTGTGCGTCTGAAGATTTAGAATTTAATGTTTCATAAAATGAAAGTGAAAAGAGTGAATTTTCTAAGCTACCATTTTCAAATAATATCTTCTTTTAAATAAATATACAGGTAGTATATTTTTTAAATTACTTTTGCGTTGGCCAAACAGTTTTATTTTTGGTTCTTCTTGTCTTGTCATGAAAGGGGGTGCTGCAGTCATTCACAATCTGTCATTTTTAAGTTTGCAAACCATGTTTGCATATAAAATGGTTTTAGTTAAGTCTGAACTTTGCACTTCTCACTTTTGACTCAGCTCATATTTGCCTGGTGTTAACCATATCAAAGGCAAACAGTTTCTAAGTCCATGAGAAACTTCCCATTTCATCAAAAACAAATACTAATGAACCTTGGGAAATCTTACTCAGAAGGAACTGACTTTAGCTGTTAGCTCTAACTTTAGCTCTAAAGTTACTTGGAAAATTCCTTCAGCAATCAATATCTACTTCACAGAGCATGTAGGAGTTAGTCCATGTGTTTCTTTTTTTCTTTCTTTCTTTCTTTTTTTTTTGGTCTTTTTGAGACAGATGAGTCAGAATCTCCAGCTGGCCTGGAGCTCACTATGTAGACCAGGCTGACCTCGAACTCACAGAGATCCTCCTGCCTCTGCCTCCCGAGTACTGGGACTAAAGGTGTGCACCACCACACTCAGCTTAGTCCATGTGTTTCTTGAAAGCCTTAGTCGGAATCAACCCGGTGCCTATCCCTCACCCTCCAAATGGGAGGCGTACTGTGGTAGTCTGACTTGTTTGTCTAAAACATGAAGCTCGTGAACAGAAAAAACACAAATCATGGAACCTGATTAGTTAGATGGGTTTGCTTTTCTTTCTTCCTGAGAATAAGAGATACCAAACTACTTTGCTAAAAATAGTGTATAACACGGTTTCCCTAAATCATAGTCATGAACACTGTCATGCATCCTATCAGGCAACTATAGGAGTCTCACCTGAATGTGTGTTAAAGTAGCCCTGGCCCTGCTGGGATTATTGGCAACCTTACATATAGTTTTGTGTTTTTAACGTGTGTTGACCTCACAGAAGAATGATGGCCTTTCCGCTCTTTATTTCAGAGGGTTTATTACCTCTCTCTAGAATTTTACATGGGCCGAACATTACAGAACACCATGATCAACCTTGGCTTACAAAACGCCTGTGATGAGGCCATTTACCAGGTATGTGGTTGTGGTATTCCTCGCATCTTCTCTCTTGAAATTTCCCCTCAAGAAACCTGAGGACATAGCACCCGTGCACACATACATACATACACACAGAGACAGACATTCACGCACACAGATACACACACAGATCACAGACCTACACACAGACATTCATACATACATATATACACAGAGACACACACAGACATGCATAAACAGACACACGAGCACAGATATACACATATACATACACATAGACTTACATAGACATACACACATACACAGACAAAGACATGTACACAAACATACACACACATAAACAGACAAACTGGCAGGCATACACACAGACATATACACATACACATGTACACACAGACATATAGACATACATTTATACACAACAAATGCATATGCTTTCTGGTGTAAGAGAAACAACCAGGAAAAGAAGTTGAAGAACTAGTTATTACACATGAAAATTCTCTTTTGCAATCAAAATCCTGGACAGTTTTTCCCAAACAAATTACATATTAAAAATGACCATTTCAACAAGCTTTTTAGAAGTCTTTGTTATGAGCATTACAATAAATGACCAAAGTTTGACAGTTATTCATTTTTCAGACAATGTGAAAATGATAAGCTTTAAAATTTGGTTGTCATGTTTCCTCTTGCCTAATGAAATGTAAAACGCAGTGCACTTCCTCCTTCAAACAACTCTAATGTGCTCATTATGTAAATATATTCAACTCTTTCTGCCCATGTCTCTCCACTGAAAACAAACAGTCTTTACCTTTTTGATGTGGCTAAAAGGAAAAACGTATATTTACAAAACCAAATCTAAATGTGGGTAGGTCGGCCTGCTCTTTCCCAGGGCAAATGGCTTGAGATGGTCCCCTGGGTGGCCCGCTGCTCAGGGCTGGTGTCATTCATGTGGGTTAGGTAGAGCATTTCCTGCCAAAGAACCACTGCAGCCCTCCTCCACTTCCTTTTCTTTACTTCCCCTAAAATAGCAAAGAATTGCACACCTTCCCTGGAGTAGACCGTGAGCAGGTGGGATGAAAAGACCTTCGTTTACATCTACCTGCTCAAGATTTAGATCCTCCTTTTGATTTCCATTTTTAGAACTTTAAAACTCCTGAGTGTTAGTTAGCACTGACTATTGACTGTATACAGAACCCCAGTAATCCCTAATCACCAAGGGCAAATTCAAAAGCCTCAGTGAAATAATGCAGAACCATGTTTGAGTGCCTATGAGATTATCATTGTTTATGTGAGAAAAGTAGGGATCCAGAAAGGTAGCTCAGAGAAGATTTGGGCATTGACTTTAGACAGTTCCTTCTTGTGCATGTGTTTTCAATATCTAAATTTCCAACTAAAAACTATCTAAGGGACAATGAAATGGCTCAGTAGCTAAAGGCGCCTGCTACCAAGCCAAATGACCTAAATTCAATCCTCAGGACCTACATAGTGGAAGAAGAGAACTGACTCTTACAAGTTGTTTTCTGGCTTACACACACACACACACACACACACACACACACGCCTTGCTACACATATAAAATTAACTATCCTATTTTGGGTGTTGTGTGACTTTCAGGTAAGAATATAGTCACTTCTGGGGCTGGAGAGATGGCTCAGCAGTTAAGAGCACTGACTGTTCTTGCAGAGGACCTGGGTTCGATTCCCAGCACCCACTTCGTGGCTAACAACCATCTGTAACTCCAGTTGCAGAGAATCCGACACCTGCTTCTGACCTCCATGGGAATTGCACGACATGGGTGCACTTACACACATGCAGGCAATACACTCATACACATAAAATAAAAATAATAGATATTTTTTTTTTAAGAATATAGTCACTTCCCAGCAGACTACCTTAGAATCAGGCATGGATGAAATTGTCATCTAGTCCACAGAGATATATCAGAACATCAATTTCCTTGTAAGATAAGCAATCCCCAGTGAATTCTGGGCTGTAGAACTCTGATGGGGTCCTGGGGCTAGTGAACTTAGGAGTATGATCCCCAGCATTTGGGGGCAGGTAGCTGGCAACCATGCCCAAGTTCAAAGAGTCACTCTGGCTTCCTACAGCATTCCACCAACCCCCAAGAAAAGTAGAGGATTCTGGTCCATTAATTGACTAGAGCTGAGTCCTCTTGCTGGCTGGCCAGCCTCAGGGCTCATGAGCTATAGCTCACTACCTGGTTTGGGGTGAGCAGCTTTTAATTCTATTGAGTCATCAGGCTTTGATCATGCAAAGATGAACTTCAGGTTGTCCTAAAAATTTTCGCTTGTTTATTTTGTGTTTTCAAAATTACATTTATTTATTTATGTGTGTACATGTGTGTTCATGAATGTGTGCTACAGCATACATGTGGAGGTCAGATAACATCCTATGAGAATTAATTCTTTCTACCATGCAGGTCCAAGGGATTGAAGACTAGTTCTATTGCTTTCTTTGTATAATCTCATTTGATTTACAACCCTAAATGAAGTAGGTACTTCCATCTTCCCACATTGCAGTGGACACACAGAGCCAGAACAAGCTGTGAGCAAGTGGACAGCAGATTGAGTATGCAGATAACCCTAGTGCCTGGCTACTGCTTTAGGCAGTGGCCATTTTCTCTGGAGTGGCTTGAGTTTATACCCACATCCAGCGCTGTTTTCCGTTCATCCTCAGCTTGGACTGGACATGGAGGAGTTAGAAGAAATTGAAGAAGATGCTGGGCTTGGCAATGGTGGTCTTGGGAGGCTTGCTGGTAAGTGGCAATGGGTTATATTGTCAGGGTGATCGACCAATGCCTTCTCAGATACCATATATGACTGTGCTTAAGAGAGCCAACAAGCTTAAAAGACAGGGAAAGCATAGTCTATTGTAGATGTATTTGTTCTTTTCACTGTGGGCTGATCAATTCCACACAAACAGAGAAGGGAACTTGAAGAAAGAGACACTACTTAAAACATTTTCAGACATTGCTTAAAACCCTAACGCTAACCAGATCCTTCCTGTTCATGTAAGCGTTTCCAAAGTTGATGCTTTACTTCACTTCTCTTTGCTCACAGCTGGTCAGTCCCAGTGCATGTATGGTATGGCCTAAATTCTAAGTCTTATCTTGCATGGTTCAGTTTGTTTTGATTAACTGGTGGGCAGTGATAGCATTCATGCACTTTTTTGTGGATGCAAACTAAGTTCTTTGCTTTCTCGGCGGGGGGGGGATGACTTTTCGGCAAATAGAGAGAAAAATATTAAGAATGTAATACCAGCTCCATTCGCTTTGACCAAGTATCTGACAAAAGCAACTTATGAGAGGAAGGATTTTTTTGCTCACAGCCCAATCATGGTAGTATAGACATGGTAACAGGAGCTTGAAGCAGCTGGCCACATTGTATCTGCAGTCAGGAAGCAAAGAGAGATGGAAGCTTACTATCAGCTGGTTTTCTCCTTTTTATGCAGTGCAGGACCCCAGCCCAGGGATATGCTGCCTGAATTCAAGATGTGTCTTCCCATGTCAATTAACCTAATCTAGATAACCCCTCACAGGTGTGTCCAGAGATTTGTCTCCTGGATGATTCTAGATCCTGTCAAGTTGACATTTAAGGTTAGCCATCACATCCTATAACCAAGCAATTCTGATTCTCAATACCTTCTCCAAAGGAAAGACTGAAAGACGTGCAGAAGAAGGAAGGTGGAAACATTACTAGTCCAGTGTTGTTCATAAAACTGTGAGGTTAAAAACAGTACAGTTCTCAAAGAATAAGTTGATGTAGATGTATGACTTCCCTGGATAAATCACCAAGTTATAAAAAAATCAAGTTGCATTGAAACTCATACAATGTAATATCATTTATACTTTTTAAAAAGGAAATATTTGGGGCTGGAGAGATGGCTCAGAGGTTAAGAACACTGGTTGTTCTTGCAGAAGACCGAGGTTCAAATACCAGCACCCACATGGCAGCTAACAACTGTACGTAACTCCAGTCCCAGGGGATCCAACAGCCTCTTCTGACCTCTGCGGGCATCGCACAACATGGGGGCACTTATCTACATGCAGGCAATACACGTGTACACATAAAATAAAAATAATACATAATTTTTTTAAAAGGAAGTATTCTCTTTTAGTTATGTATATTCTAGACACAAGAAGGAAAGTCTGGAATTTAAATCCTAAATTGAGTTTAAGTACTAAATGCTCAGTGACTCCTCTAAAGAGTTTTCAGAGTTAGGGAAAGCAATCAAAGCAGATGCTATCGTTTAATTCTTTTCAAGCCTTTTAATTTTGTACCCACTAAGTTACTAGAAAGTCATTTGAATCTGATTTTTATTATCAAATCTTTCTACCATAGTGGCAGTGTGCTTTAGCGCAGCCACTAGAGATATAGGGCAGAACAGCACACCTGTGGGCCACTTGCCACCTCCCCATCCTGTTGTTACTCATTTGAGAATTTCCCAGAATTCCCTGGGATATAGGGAGGCCAGCAGAGCCAGTGGAAATCACATCTAAGCTCAAGAACTAGTCTGCCTTGCTTTTATGTGAAACCAAAGCCTTCAGTGTTGACTGGCTGTATTCACCCCATCTGGACCTGGCACTGGTGGCCTTGCTCCTTGCTATTTGGTAAGGTCAGAGACTGGAGCAGCAAGCGAGGTTAACTAGTTTTCAGATAACTAGTTTTCAGATCTACCATCTAGATGGGAAGGCCAGAATTCCATTCATATCAGGCTCTAAGGATGAACTAAGGTTCTAAGGAAAGCCAAAAGAGTCCCAGGCCAGACAGAGCTAGGCCATGTGGGCATGGGGGCTGGCCATGTTAGAGTTACTTTGGGCCTGAGCTCTCAGTGTTTTTGGATCTGTTTCTGAGTTGCTGTATGAATCCAACTCAGTCCCTCCTGTTTGATTTACAGCTTCCCATGTTCTTTGGAGTTTTAATGCCTCATTAAATGGAGTTTACTACATCTCCTCATTACCTAGCAATGCAAATTTCTGAGAGGGACAGTCAGATTAGCATGACCCCTTAGTTTGCATCCAGCCACTAGGTAGACCCCATCTCTGCCTACTGATTGGCTCTTCTGGATCAGATGCTGTATCTTTGAGAAACAGAAAATCTAACCAAAAATGATTTGCCCAAGAAGGACATGGCAGTCACAGAACAGAAGCTCCAGGTGATGGGCTATTTCAAGACTGATTTATTCAGTAGCTCTACTGCATAAATACTCTAGGTTTTTGTGAGTCCCCACCCCTCCCATACAGACAGACAAACAGACAGACAGACAGGCAGACAGACAGACAGACAGTGTGAAAGATATGACAGCAAGGCAAATCTTTCACAGAAGTCTCCTCTCAGCAGAATTCCTGGTCCCTCCAGGGGGACTGAATGCCATTCATGTCTAGACTCATAGCAGCCACTGGTGGAGGAAAGAGAATTAGTATGATTGGTTAAGAGGTTTAGACCAGGCAAGAGAGATCCATTTCCTGGTCCATATAGCCCACTTCCTGGAGCATACATTCATCCATGTCCCAGCAGCAGTGGAATTCCATCCATCAGTCAGGTGCTATGACAACACAGGTCTTAGGTAAGCTTCCATTTCTTGGGGCCCACTGTTGAGCTGGGGCCATAGAAACAGCATCCCGTAGAAAGGGGGCTGTGGATAGCAACAGTCAAGCTAGCCAATGTAGGTAGCTTCCTTATGTGTTCCCAAACAAAGACAGTATGCACAATGGTTATTCAAGATGGCAAAATAAGTGATAATTATTTTCTTTAGATACCTATACAATTTCTAACTTCTCTATTCTCATTCTATAATTTAGAAAAAGTTATTTAAACACATAGTACCCATTATGCAGCCATCTCTGTGAGTTGAAGTACAAATGGTTCCTGATGGAAAAATGGTTTTTTTTGGTGTCCACATTTTTAAAAGAAAGACTTGTCATTGATGCTAAGCTTACTGATTCTGCTTTTTGTTGTACCCTAACTCAGCCTGCTTCTTGGACTCCATGGCAACCCTGGGACTGGCAGCCTATGGATATGGCATCCGATATGAATATGGAATCTTCAATCAGAAGATCCGAGATGGATGGCAGGTAAGAGAACCAGCATTTAAAATGTTGTCACTGGAGTTCTTCCCGAGCGCTTTCTTTGTGCTGTGCCTGTGTATAGTGCGTGAACCTTTCACACAGGATTTTGCTGATTTCTCTGGCATTTTGGCTGACAACAGTGGACAATGTCAGCTCCCCACTATGAAGGATAAGTTCCCGGAGCTGAGAGCCTGTCAATTTTGTTCACCTTCAGATCCATAGCATCTGCCTCAGTGCCTGGCTCTCACTAGCTGGCTCGTGGCCAGTTTCTTACACTTCTTTGACTCTCAACTGTCTGTAAAATGATAGTAGTAACAGTTCACACTAGTCATGTGATGATTAAAAATAATCTTCAGCAAATTACTCCCTGAGGGTCTGCCCACAGTGAGTGCTCATCAAATTGGAATGACTTCCAGGTTTCTTCAGAGGAGGGTCATCTTGGGTTTTACTGCATTGACACTGCAGCATCACAAGGGGATCATGAGGGGATCCTAAAGATATTTATTACTGACCCCTGACTGTGAACCACCTACCATGCATGCCATTCCATCTTATAGCTTGCAAAATCACAAAACAAGGAGCACAGGTTGGAGCTATGATCTTTCCCAACAGCCCTCCATGACAATTTGCCAGCTTACAAGATAGAAAACCGAGTTTCTTAAAAAGCAGACTTGCCCTAGCCCATGCTGCTGGTCAATAGGAATCAGTATCCACAGATCTCCAGATCCACATTCAGTATTCTTGTCTATCTGTGGGTCTTACTGTCCTTAATATGCCTATGTTATGAGCTAAATGAACTAATTTCATATGATAAATCAGGTAATCTTGTTATAGCAGATGAACCTAACATGTATTTACCATTGTGTTCCACAGAAGTCTTCACAAGTCCATCCAGATAGCTGTGGTTTTACTTTTTTTCAGTTCTCAGGCATTTGTTTCTTTCATCTCTAGTAGCTCTTTGAGTTACCAGAGTTGAGTTGAGACACTGTGGAATTTCCCCTGATCCTAAGTATGGACTATGCCCTCTCTTTCTCTGCATCTCACCATTGACAAAATACATGGATTGAATTTTTAAAAACTGAGCTCTGTAAGCATGTGTAAACTTGGGGGTCCAACAACAGTGTGCTCAGAGATTGGATGGGGCTGACATGAAGGAAGGAGCAGTCCTAATGAGAGCAAGTTTAGCCCCCGACCCCCGTCCTTTCTCACGGTATACCAGGGAAGGAAGGAACTAAAATATTTTGTCTGAGCCCAGAATGAACAAAAAAGCTTAAGAGAATATTGGGAAGACAGTAAGCAAAGACAGTAAGCAAAACTCAAGGTTTTGCCAAGGACAAGGGTTATATATCCTTATCTACCTCTAAGTAAATAAAAACTGTGAGGCAGCATGGAATAGAAGAAAAGCTCAGACTCTAATTTCTAAATTGAGACTTAATATCCACTCAATACCATAGATGGCATGTTACCTCAGGTTACCTCACTTCTCAGAGCCTCAGTTTTCTCACCTGCAAAATGGAGATGCCAACTTCACAGGATTAGTATGTGAACACATAGAACAGGCACACAAATAGACACTCTGGAAACTTTTCATTTTTTTCCTGGGAAAAGGGAAATAACTTAATAAAAAGCAGTGATTCATAATAAAATTTTAATACAATAGCCATTGCTGTTGTATTCTTGAGTAATTTTATTGAAATAGGAAATTGTTTATGTTATTTGGGGACAAAAGGATCCAGAATTATATGGATAGTGTGTAACTGCAACTATCCAGGGGAGAAAAAGTGTTAGGAAAGAAAATATATGCATGGCTAGAGAGATGGCTCCATGGTTAAGACTTGGGGAAATGTTGAAGTGTCAATAAAATAAATTCTTTACTTACCTTTTAGTATAAGGCATTTTCAAAATGAGTCATAATATATAGTTTATTATCAAGTCAAAATTACAGAAGGATTAAGGTAAACAATGATTACGAAATGTGATAGTGCCCTGCACCTATACTGAGACAAACCTTGGTAAGGCAGTGTTCTATAACAACATTTCCTAACTGATTATGTCCAGGCTAGGCACCAGAATCCTGGCTGAAAAGATCATGTTGGACCATCTGGCCCAGACACTCAGCAGGGAGCCTCCCTAGAGGGCCTCACAGATGTGAATACACAGCAGAGCTGAAGTCAACTCTTAGCTCTGTCATTGCCCTTTTATGTGATCTTGAACAGTTACATTTCCTCAACTGTGAAAAGAGAGAAATGACAGTTCCTTCCTCCAGGGTCACTGTGAGAATTAAATACAATAGTACATGTAAAACATTTAAGGCGATATTATTGAGCATTGTTCTTGTTGATTTAGGATGTAGGCAGCAACAACAATGAACGGAGACTGACAGGCCCGACACACTTTCTTTCCAAAGCAGAACTCCTGAGTTGTTTCTGCCAAAGGTGTTTTTATTGTGATATGATTGAAGGGCCAGGACCATGTCTTCGAACAATGAAATCTAAGCCATTGTGATATGATTGAAAGGCCGGGATCATGTCTCTTGAACAATGAAATTCTAAGCCATGTTCTTTTTTAGGTAGAAGAAGCAGATGACTGGCTCCGACATGGAAACCCTTGGGAGAAGGCGCGTCCTGAATTCATGCTGCCTGTGCACTTCTACGGAAGAGTAGAGCACACCCAGACCGGGACAAAGTGGATCGACACCCAGGTATTCAGGTGTTCTTATGACAAGCATTTTACACCGGACAGCACAGTGGCTAGGATAGTGCGTATGTGGTGTGCAGTACTGTTGTATGTGCAATGTCAAAAATGGTATACTGTGCATCAAATAGTAGAGGGAATTTTTATAAATAAGCCCATTATCCCTCTTACCGTTGTCCACTCCTTTAGGCCTCAGTGCTGTCCATTCCTTTAGGACACAAGGATATTGACACCAGGAGGAAAGTGACTTTCCCAAGGTCAACTGACTGACCAGGGTCATTTTGCAATCAGCTTAATCAGAGGTTAATCAGTATACTTGCAAAACCCAGCAGCATAGCTCTCTGGCTTTATGTAAGTTGTTGATGCCGAAGTGGAATAATTCTAAATGCTTTTTCTTGCCCCACCATTATACATTTACTTACAACTTCTCCAAGATTAAATATTTTAATACTGTAGTTTTCTAAAGATTATCAAGGTTCTTACTCATTGGACAGTCAGGGTACTGACACAAATGCAAAGTAAGTAAACTGTGACAAATCCCTTCTGGAGAAGTGATGCTGCTGTTGTTAAGGGCATTTCCTCTGTGATGGATCTTTATCCTGTCACTGAATTTTGTTTTTTTCTATTTAAAAAAAACATTTATTTATTATATGTTTGTATATGCACACACACACACACACATGCATGCACACACAACTGTGGGCCTGCACTTGCCACTGTGCATGTGTGGGGAGAGGACAGTTTTCAGGAATTGGTTCTCTTCTTCCATGCTATGGATTCCGGGGATTGAATTCAGGTCATCAGTCTTGGTCAGACAAACCTTATAAAACATAAAATTGAATGAGTTTTTAACCTTTAAAGAAGATCTCCCGGCACTTTTACCCACTGAGCTATCTTGCTGTCCCACTGTCAATCATTTTTTAGTGTACAGTTCAGTAGCACTGGATGTATTTACATGATTGTATAACCACCACCTCTGCCCATCTCCATTTTTTTAACTTAATAATCACTTGATTAGAAGAAGCATTTCATTACAGCTTTAACATATTCAATAACAATTTCCAGAGCAAGAATATGTCTCTTTCAAAAGTGGCTGTAAGCCTCTTTCTGGGGCTCCGAGGCTTACCTTTACTCTCCCTGATCCTTGGCATCCAGTACAACCCAGCTACTCAATCCACTCCCTGGGAAATCTTGGGGCTTCTTCCCGCCCCATCTGCCTTTGCATCCCTGCGTGGCGGGCCACGGCCAGGGTCTCAGGTCAATCCAACACCCAAGTTCCTGAGGCCAAAAGCATTCTTTTAATCTCTATATATCTGATTATTACTACTCACAGTCAGTTACACTCAGATCCTTAGCACCTAAATATGGATATAAAGTCATCAGGTAGATGTCAATGGTAATGTTTATCACCTGTACTAATTACCATGAAGTAAATTTTTATGCTTCCTCCTCAAATATGCCCTTTTTTAATTTGTTGATATTATTGTGTGTATTTCATACAGAACATCCCAAACAATCTTATTCATCTATATACCCACTTCCCAAATGGCACACTCCCATAGCCCCCCCGCCCCACTGGAGCCCATATACTCTTCCAATTTTTTTTTTAATCTTGTAAAACTGAAGCTCCTTGCTTCCTAAACAAGTCCTGATTTCTCCCTCCAACTCCTGGTAACCACTATTCTATTTTCAGTTTCTATGAATTCAGTGACTTTAAGTACTCCACAGAAGTAGAATCACATAGTATGTGACTTCTTGTGACAGGCTCACTTCATATAACACTATTGCCAAGATCCGTGTGTGTCAGAATTTCCTTTCTTTTTCGGTAAATTTTTAATTGAATTTTTGTGTTTTTCATACAGAACATCTTAACCATCTTTATACCCCCTTCCCCATTGGCACCTCCTTTAGCCCCTTCCACTGGAATTCATGCATTCTGCCATTTGTGTTAAGAATTACTGAGTCAATTTAGTGTCCCTAAACATCCCTTAGCGCAAGTTCATCCGCTGAGGTCTAGTCAGCCTATCTAGAGTCCCTCTCTTTAAGAAGATCAACTTTTCCTCATCTAGCAGTAATCAGCTGCCAATAGTTCTTCAGCTAAGTTTGGGGCCTGCTGCCCATTTCCACAGTTCTGTGCTGGGTTTTGTCTACTTGAGTTTGTGTGGGTCTTTTGCATGCTGACACCATTGCTGTGGGGTCATATGAACAAGGCCCCAGGAGTGTGTAGGATTCTATTTCCATATGGTCATGCACCACCTCCCTGGCTCTTACAATCTTTCTGTCCCCTCTTCTGCAAAGGTCCCTGAGCCCTGGGTGGGTGAAGTTTAATATAGGAATCCTGTCTAAGGACCCATACTCTGCAGACTCTTATTTGTGACCTTTTTGTGTTCATGGCCCCCTGTTGCATGAGGGAGCTTTGTTGATGAGAGTTGTGAGATGCATTTGTCACTGAATTTGTATATGGTCCTGTCACTGAATGGCTGGACCAATGGAGTTTATGCCTCTCTGGCCTCATACTTCCTGGTGAATGACCCTAGTTGCCACCAGGCTGCCTTGCCCAATCAGTGCAGTGTCTCCTGACATATTTGTCTAATAAAGATGGTCTCAGGCTGAAGCTTTTCTTAGTCATTCTTGAGAACCTTCCAGAAAACAGTGTAGATCAACTAAAATGATGTCCTTATACATGGAAGTTGAAAGTAAAATTCAATCTTGTTAATGCTAAAATTGGTTGATTTGTAGATTAATTTCCATAAACAAATGGTTTATTTTACCTTAAAAGCAGCAAGTCCTATGCTATAGCTGATCTGTTTCCTCTCTGGCACACGAAGTGACAGATGAGAAACCAACAAAAAGTGCAATGGTCTAGGGAGTAAATTAGCACTGTTACCTGAAGATGAACTCTCTTATTTTGTTTTGTTTTGTTTCACTTTTTATGTTGGTTAAGTATCTGACCACAACCTAAATTGCATTTGGTTTCAAATGCTGTCAGGGGAGCTATAAACAAATGGGTAGTTAATCCACTCTAAGGAACTGCTTATGTGTTGGGTATTAAACTATAAGTATAAGTGGTCTAGAGTTTGGTGCCTGAAAATTCTCTGGCTTCTGGTCTATCCCAAATTACACAGTTTATAAACCAATCCTGGAAGCATTCTATTTATGCTGTGGGTCCTGCTGCTGTATTTACAAAGCACCTTTGCATATTTTCACAGTAGCCAGAAATTCCATTATCGAGCCCGTGTTTCTGTATCCACAGAAGCAAAGTTATTTGTGGGGCAGAGATAATACACATGAGCTAACCGAAGCCCCACGGGACTTTATGGGTGAAAGGCATCACTTAATCAGCCCCACATTTGTAGCTAGTGAGGTCAGAAAGCATGAGGCCAGACATGCTCTGTGCACGCATGGGGCAACTTCCAACCATCTGAGTTGTCTGTTCCGTTATTGTGTAATTCAAGTCCTCAGGGGAGCAGACACCAGAGAGAATAAGCTGTGTTAGTGATGTGTAAGGTCAACGCCTGGGAAAGATGAAGGAGGAAGGCAGCAGGGGAGGTGTGAAGTCTTCAGGCTGCGGTGCAGGGTGCTGCCTGTGAAGGAAAGCGGAGGAAGGACTCTCAGAGAACCTCAAACTCCAGCACTTCTCCAAGCAAGTGGCTAAACTAAGGGATTAAAGGGTGCCTATTGGCAAAGCTCTCATGATCTAAATATGCTGGAGCATCTCAGAGATAACATAGAGTCTTGGGATGAGCTCTAAGGGGACAGATTCTCTCTGAAGTCTCTGATAAGAGAACCAAGCCAGGCATTTTCTGGGCTGCCTCAATATCACTTGGAAGGGCAGAAGGGCAGATTTTCTTTGAATCCAGAGTCACTCCTAATTTACAAATGGCTTCTACTGACTGGTCACAATTTGCTTTTTAAAAAAATCTCCAAAGGCCTTTATTTCTTTGTGAAAGATATTTAAATAAGAATGACTTACTATGTTGAGATTACAGTGACTGGGCTGGACCAAGTGATTCATGGTACCCTCCCATTCAACCATTCTGTCATTCTCCTTCCTTGGAACTTGACCCTGGTAAGGCAAGGAATGGAAATGAATCATTTTCCTATAAATTTTAAATGTGCTGTGAGATGTAATTTGTCTCGATGTTCTTTCTGAATGGCTGTCACAAAGATCAAGCTAGATTTTCCAAAGCTGGCATCTTAAACTCAGCTCAGCTCATTATCACCTGATTGGCAGATCACTACAGGAATCACTAAAATAGCTCTTCCTTATACCACATTGAAAATCCAGCCAGCATAACAGTTCAAACAGCATGTGTGATACATCTCCATCAACTTCTTCTTCTGGTTTTTCATATTTTAAATCAGATCATTGAGTAACCTACACTTATCCTGTTGCTCTTTGGTGGGTACGTCTTCATATTTGTCACTTTGCTTGCACATCATATTTCATTATTATTAGAGCAACAGCTAAGATGTATATCTTATGCAATCCAGCAAGTTCAACTTTTTCTACTGCTAATATCACAACTTTTCCTCTCTAATACCTCTCCATCAGGACAAGAGATACATGGAAATTCAACATAGAAATTCTAGAAAGGACCACTATGATGTCTCAGTCAGGGGAGGAATCACATGATCTTTAATATATCCCCACCCAAAACCCACCCTGAACCGGTCCTGAGACCTTCTTCTTGAGTTACACCTCACACAATTATAATTGATGATACAGCAGGGAATAGAAATCCATTGCAGCCTCCCAACCATTGTTCACTGTCCATCATCACACTGAGAAACAGTGAGCAGCTGCCTGTGCTTAATCCCATAGGTGGTCCTGGCTCTGCCTTACGATACCCCGGTGCCTGGGTATTTGAACAACACGGTGAACACCATGCGCCTCTGGTCTGCTCGAGCACCAAATGACTTTAACCTCCAAGACTGTGAGTACAGCATGGGTTTTGCCGTCTTTGCACACATTTCATCTTCTTGATCGTTAGTTAGAACCAAATTGAACTTAAGAAAAAAGCTTTAAGTTTCTGACTGTTACTCTTCGGTGACTAAATAAGGATTTTTTTTTGTAGTGAGTTGGGGAGGTATTTTAAAAGCCATCCTTCAGTGTGGCCTTCAGACTGTGGTGAAAGTTTATTGAAATCCTTTTGGATTTTGAGGAATCCCAGGAATTGCACAAAGCAGGATATCAGATGAGATCAAGGGGTTTGTGGCTAGTTTGGCTATTTATTGTTTTTCTAACATTCCTTTCAGTTAACGTTGGAGACTATATTCAGGCTGTGCTGGACCGAAACTTAGCTGAGAATATCTCCCGAGTGCTCTACCCTAATGATAACGTGAGTAAGCCAACATGGGCACTTGATTTTATGGAGAATATCGGTAGCTCTATGAAACATATGGAGAATAAGCACTGTGTACCAACCCAAACTGTCAGATTTCCTTCCCAAGCAAGCAAGGAAAACAATTTGTACAGTTCATGAGATCAGGAGCTGGAGAGATGACTCAGTGTTTAAAAGTACTGCTGTTCTTGCAGAGGACGTGGGTTCAGTCCGCAGCATCCACATGGTAACTAAGTCTAGTTCCAGGGCATCTGACAATCTCTTCTTGCTTCCTCAGGCACTGCAGGACACAGGGGCACTTACATACATGCAGGCAAAACACTCACACACATAAAATAAAAATAAATAAATAAATTTTAAAAATTAAAAAAAAAAACGATTCATGAGGTCAATACTGGTATTTTGCCCTGATTAGTGACCCCCATCACTAACTGGGAAGCTCTGTAGATGTGTTTCAAAACAGAACCTGGTCATAAAAGATGAGTAGGATGCTGGGAAAGCCTGCCTTCCTTTCCAGACAGAAACTTCACCTGCAAAATTAGAGTCTGGGAGATTCCCTTCCTGGCCTCTGTGCTTACCCAGACCTTCCTGGTCTTCTGTCCCCAGGCTGGGGAGATCATGTTGGTCCTTAGATCAGATGCATGAACCAGTGCCTCTTCTTCTGCCACTTGCTTGGCTCTTTAAGCTTTTCCTAATACTATTCTAAAAACAGCTTGGTTTTGGTGTGTGTGTGTGTGTGTGTGTGTGTGTGTGTGTGTGTGTGTACATGGGCCATGCCGTATATGTGAAGATCAAAGGACAATCTTGGGTGTCAGTCCTTGCCTTCCACCTTGTTTGTGATAGGGTCTCTGTTTTGTTGTTCACTGCCATGTATACTAAGCCAGCTGGCCCTCAAACTCCTGGGGAATCTCCTGTCTCTGTGTTCCATCCCACAGTAAGAGCACTGGGGTGTGTGGGCCCCTCCCAGCTCTACATGCATTCTGGGGATTCAAACTCAGGTCCTCACATTTGCATGCAAAGTGCTTATCGTCTGAACCATCTCAGCACTTGTTTTGTTTTTGAGACAGGATCTCACTATATTGCACTGGTTGGCCTAGAACTCACTAAGTAGACCACACTGGCCTTGAACCCTCAAGGATCCTCTTACCTTTGCCTCCCAAGAACTGAGATTACAAATGTGCACCACTATGCCCAGCTTTACAACTTGGGATTTTTTGGGTTTTTTTTTTTTTTTTCCTAATGTGTGGAACTAAATCTGTGATTGCTGCAAATCCTGGGTTGATTTAAATATGCATAACTCAAACTTTCCTATGGGTAAAGCTGTAATGATTATTCTTGAAAGTAATTTCAGAAGCAGTCAAATCAGTACTCTGTTTCACAAGATGGGTTAAGCCAAGGCCTCTGGGGACAAGGATATAAATGGCGTGAAGGCGGGATGTCTGCTTGGTGTTAAACCACCGTCTCTAAGAAAGGAGAAGGATTATAAGGATTTGTTGCAACATTTTCAGGAACCTAATGATATACATTATTTTTCCTTTGGAAAAAAACATGGTGACATCAGTACATTTGAGAGAAGTCACTAACCCTAAAACAAAAGGCTGTGCCTTGCATAGTTAGAGTAAGAATGCTGCTGAGTCTGTAGCCCCTCTGCCAGCCAGCCCAGGCTAAGGAATTCTGCAAGCAGAAGAATTCTATCTTTAGTAAGAACCAAACCTGACTTGACCTGGAAATAATTCATCTGTAGCAATGACCATAGCATATTAAATTAACTTGGGGTAAAAAAAAATTGATAAGACTTTTGGATTAAAGTAGCTCTCAAGATAATGTTTTGGTTTTGCTTTTTTTTAAGACTAAGTTCACATTTCACTTTTGTGCTGTGATTATAAAATCAAATTCATTTCTCCTCCTCAATAAGGTCATAGCCTCTGTCCAGACTTCTGTCTTTCCTCCAAGAATCCTCCTGCTCTTCCCATCCTGCCACTCATGAGATACTTGTTCCCTGCTTTTAACCCTAAGAGGCTTGTGACCCTGTATAAGGCAGGCAGAGGTCTGAGGTATGCTACTGACTTCCTCCCTGGTCAGTCATCATGCTCTGGTTCGTCTCCCATGATCTTGTCCAGCAATGACAGTCCAGAGCTGCTGGACTGTTCACTGTGTTCTTTCTTACCCCCTGGAGCACCTGCAAGGATCATTCTGACCTCTGTATTCATCTTACAAGTTCCAACTTGTCTTTCAGGGTTAAATCAAACATTACTGAATTATCCAGATTTCCAGAGTATTGTGTATATACCTTAATTTTTTTTTTTTTTTTGGTCTTTTTGAGACAGGGTCTCCTTGCAGCCCCAGCTGGCCTGGAACTCACTATGTAGACCAGGCAGGCCTTGAACTCACAGAGATCTGCCTGCCTCTACCTTCCAAGTGCTGGGACTACAGGCGTGTGCCACTGCGCCCAGCAATACCTTAACCTTTAAAAAGAAATTGTTAGCATTGTATTTAAAACCTTGTTTCCATCTCCCCACTACAGAGATTGTGTTTAATTGAGAATTTCACTTATAGGACTTTAAAAACTTTCTAGATCAATAGATGCTTAACTTCATTAGAGACAGATTCATAGTTTTATTATTTCTAGAATAATAACTTCATTGTAATTTTTATACTGATGTGCCATTAGGAAAAAATGCAAGCAATATAAAAGATTATCAAGAGGACATTTTTTGAAGTTCATAATTCTACCACCTAGAAAACCTCTTTGGCCATGTCAATTCAATTTTCTTCTAATGACTAAACTGTAATGTTCTTTTAGTTTTCACTGAAGGCGTACATATCCACAGTATGGAAAGACAAACAGTCCCATGAGGCATGCAATAAGAACATGGTTGCCTGTCTCCCATCCTCTGGAAGCAAATACCTCCCTTTGCTTTTGACTGATTTTTGTGGTGCTCGCCTCCATGTTTCTGAATGATACAGATGTGATTTTTAAGATTTTCCCCTGCCTACAATAGTTTGATTCCCCATTGTTAAAAATGAGCACAAGTCTCACATTCCGACATCCACGGCTCCTGTCACAGACCACATGCCCCAGTTCTGTCAGGATGAACACCACCACCTTCACTCAGTTCTCCAGCTTTGTTCACTTTAAGTGCAGGTTCATGTCCGCCGCCATCATCGTGAGGCCCAGTGCTCACCTCCCATCTGAGGCCATCCCTTCCTGGTTTCCATCTTCTGGGTTTGCTGGCCATTTCTGGTGGTATTCTGCTGCCAGGCCTCCTGGGAAAGCGTATGTGTGAGGTGAATTTTCTCAAAACCTTGACCATCAGAAAGCATCTGTTTCCTGACCACACTGGCAGTTTGCCTAGATATGGAACACTAATCTTATTTTTATTGCCTTCAAGTTTTCATTGTTGCTGAGAAGTACAACGTGCTTCTGATCAGCTTAGTTAAAATGAGTAATCAGTTAATTCTGATGGAATCAGCATGGGCTCTCTGTGTTCTGAAGTTTGGGTGGGAGAAACTCAGCATCTCAATACATAAACCTTTACTTAACGCCCACTCTCCATATTTTCATTAAGATTGTTGGCTTCCTGCCTTATCTGTGCCTGTAGCCCTTCGCTGGAGACTTAATCTCCAGAGACTATAAATCCAGCTTCAGTCTGAGATGGGAAAGGAAACTGCTCAATTGCAGGAATCAGAGATGAGGTCCAAGGTCAGCTGTTCCTTAGACAGCTCTTGACTGACCTTTTACCCCATCTGCACCCCTACTTCCAAAAATATTTGGTGTTGCCACTTCCTGCCTCCTCCCACCCCAGGAGAAAGCTCTGAAATACAAACTGAAAAGTATAATTAAAAAATGAAAATAAATCTTTAAAAAACTATGTCAAATCATTATTTTTTAAAAAGTGTTGCTGGTATCTCTCCCAACTCTTCTTCCCTTATCTGGATACCCTCCTAAGTTCCCTGGGTTGTCATCTGAATGGGGTTTCAGGGAAGCAAAAGCTGATACTTGGATACTCACCCTGCCACCTCGCTCCAGATGTCAGTGCTTTAAAGTTCCCTGATCAGGGGACCCTGACAACTTTTTGGCCACTGTGACCCACACTCAGTTTCCCTGACTTTCAGTTTTTTGAAGGAAAGGAGCTAAGACTGAAACAGGAGTACTTCGTGGTGGCTGCGACCTTGCAGGATGTCATCCGACGTTTCAAAGCCTCCAAGTTCAGTTCCAAGAATGGTGTGGAAACCGCGTTCGACGCCTTTCCAGATCAGGTGAGTGTTTAGACAGCGGACACAGGCGTTAACGCTTTGAACATTTTGCAGGAGATGGGCATTTTGTTCCGTACTTTCTCCAGACTCCTGTGAAGACAGGAATCCAGACCACGGGCCACCAGTCACCCTTATGTCAGTGTCTTTTCTCCACACAGGTGGCCATCCAGCTGAATGACACCCACCCTGCACTTGCCATCCCTGAGCTGATGCGGATTTTTGTGGATATTGAAAAATTGTCATGGTCCAAGGTTTGGATAGCTTGGCTGCTTTATCTTTAGATTATCCAGACTATCTGGGGTTGAAAAACTGCCCTTTTGTTTCAGTATTTCAAAATAAGTTTCTGTTGCTAGATTCTAATAGTTAAAGGTATATTTTGTCCTGATGTCATCCTTAGCTTTTCATGAGGAATGAAACTAAAAATTAAATAAATGCAGACCTAGTAGGCTATGGGCCAATAACTACATTGGGGATTGTGTTGTGTTTAGCATGTTTCTTTATGAAAGAATTTGAAATTAAGTTCTCTACCCTCAGAAGACAGCTAATTGGAAGTCCTCACCTATCCCACCCTACCCTGTAGCTTTGGGAGTTAGCATTTCTGTGTGTGTGTGTGTGTGTGTGTGTGTGTGTGTGTACGTGTGTACACATGTACATGTATGCGCATGTAGAGGCCAGAGGACAACCTCAGGTGCTGTTCCTCAGAAACCATCCACCTTGTTTTTTGTGACAAAGGCTGCCATTGGCCTAGAACTCACCAAGTTGGCAAGGCTGGCTGGTCAGTGACCCCAGGCCTCTCCACAACACTGGGATTACAAATGTGTACCACCATGCCTAACTTTTTTAAAAAATATGAGTTCTGGGGATCAAACTCTGGTCCTCACACTGGCACAGCAAACACTTTACTGATGGAGCTGTTTCTTGAGCCTGGGCATGAGCATTTGAAATAGATTTTGTGTCTGCTGAATGTTACCTAAGTTTTTACTCCTCAACATTGCATATTTATGATTTAATAAATAAAAGATGTGTAAGGATCATGGCAAAGGTTTATCAGGTGCTGTCTAATGTTTTATCAGTTTTACAAATAGCTTTCTTTTTCCCAAAAAGTAAACCATGCTCCCATTACCTGGACTGTTGAGGGCTAGTAGACTCGAGTGTGTCTGACTGTACACACTCAGACATGTTTTGTGGCACACGAGTGGGACTGAGGAGTGCTTGGCCCTGTGAGGGTGTGTACTGAGGGGGCAACAGCCCACCCTCTCCTTCCTGCAGGCATGGAACATTACCAGGAAGACCTTCGCCTATACCAACCACACAGTGCTCCCAGAGGCCCTGGAGCGCTGGCCAGTGGAGCTGGTGGAGAAGTTGCTGCCTCGACATTTGGAAATCATTTATGAGATAAATCAGAAGCATTTAGATGTAAGTCATTTTGAGAGAGTCTTACCTTTTGAGAGAATGAGGCCTTAACGTGTCAAGGTGGCTACAGTTTTCTGCCCTCCTAAAGCAAGACCCTAGCAGCTTTCAGTCATTGATAAAAGTGCTGACGTCTGAGTGGGACTCAATAAAACCCACTTTCTTGAAAATGTGAACATGGAGGGAATGGCATCTCCCCAGTCTACTCTGCCCCTCTCCGTGAGGTTTTTAATCAGTCCATCGAACAGTTTGCTTGGGACTTGAGTAACACCCAGGGTTGCTTTAAACCCAAGTGGCCAACAAGGTCTTTGTCTTCCTTTGGATAGAGAATCGTGGCCCTGTTTCCTAAAGACATAGATCGCATGCGAAGAATGTCCCTGATAGAAGAGGAAGGAGGCAAAAGGATCAACATGGCCCATCTCTGCATCGTGGGTTGCCACGCTGTGAATGGCGTGGCGAAGATTCACTCTGACATCGTGAGGAGCCAAGTGTGAGCCCTGATACTGGAGCAGCAGGTCCAACCCAGATCCATGAATGCAAGGATTCTAATTAACACAGGTTGCATTTGCAGATGAGGAAAAGCCTGCAGAACGCTTTCGCATATTTTCTTGTATACAGAGAACACTTCTCTTAAAAAAAGAAGAGAATGCCAGGTGTGGTGGCGCACACCTTTAATCCCAGCACTCAAGAGGCAGAGGCAGGCAGAGCTCTGTGAGTTCAAGGCCAGTCTGCTCTACTTACTGAGTTCCAGGCCTGCTAGGGCTACAGGAAGACCCTGTTTCAAAAATACCAAAAAAGAAGAGAAAAGGAAAAAAAAAGTCTTCCTCTCTAACTATGCTAATTCTCATTTAAAAACCAAAAAACCTTATTCTGCCGAAAAGCCTAGTGTGTATATGTCAGTGCCAGGAAGTCAGATGGCGGTGACTAGATTTGGGGCAGTTGTTTTGAATTGCAAATGAATTTCTTCTATTTAAAATGACAGCCAGAGCTGCTGCCAGGCCCTCCCTTCACCTTTATTTAATCATTCTGAGCCTACACTTGGCTCTTTGAACTGCACTCCGCAAGTAGGAGTCTGCTGTTTCAGCCAGTTTCAGTGATTTTTCTCTTCTTTCTCCAGGTTCAAGGACTTCAGTGAACTGGAACCAGACAAGTTCCAGAATAAAACCAATGGGATCACTCCGAGGCGCTGGCTCTTACTCTGCAACCCGGGGCTGGCGGACCTCATAGCAGAGGTAAGGGAGGTGCTGAGAGGAATGGGGATCTCGGGGGAGGGGCCATATAAGAGGCAAATGGCAGATTGCCAATCCAGCCTGTGGCAGGGCTGGCTTCAGTAAGCATGGTGGCTCATGCTGTCACCAGGGTCATCTTGAAATTGTTTTTCTTTTTAATGATTTTATTTTTTATTTTGAATTATGTGTATGGGGGTGGTACATATACATGTGCCTGTGGAGGCCAGAATAGGGTGTCAAATCCCCATAGTTGGAGTTATAGGAGGTTGTAAGTTGCCCAGTGTGGGTGCTGGGAACTGAATTTAGGTCCTCTGTAAGAGCAGTATGTGCTCTTAACCGTTGAGCTGTGCCTTCAGTCCCTCAACTTGAAATTATTAAGTTTCAAACAAGGGCTAGGCAAATTACACAGCTGGTCATGGTATTTATGTGACACACAGACGGAATATGATGTCCCTGTTAGTAAAGGAGGGTACAAAGTTCAGAAAAAATAGGCTACACACCTGGGCTCTTGGTTGTCCTTTTATGTAGCTTTTTCTGTATCTTTAATTAAATTTTAATGCCACTGAAACTATATTTAAGATATTGTTCTTCCCAGCCAGGCCTGGGAAGACATACCTATAATTTCAGCACTCAGGAGACTGAGGCAGTAGGATCATGAGTTCTAGGCCAGTCTGAGCTACAGAGTAAGACCCTGTCTCAAAAGAAAACACAAAGTTCTTCCCACGTAGAATACCTCGCCTCTTTTGTAAGTGAAGCAAACCACTGTGTGAACTGTGTGCTACAAATTATTCTGTTGTAGGCTGAGAGCCCCTTACCTTACACTGACAAAAACTACTCCAATGGGCCTGATTACCGTCCCTGAATTAAACTCACCTTTTTCTTTAAATTGAAAGAAAATTGGGGAAGACTACGTGAAAGACCTGAGCCAGCTGACGAAGCTCCACAGCTTTGTGGGTGACGATATCTTCCTTCGGGAAATAGCCAAAGTAAAGCAGGTGAGGCCACCAGGCAAGGGTCCCCTCCCTAACCCCGGCGCTGAGGGTCTGGGCTCAGCTTTTTAAAGCAGATGCCCAAGGCTTCCAAGTCATGAGGGCGATGACCTGTGCACTCTCCACAGGAGAATAAGCTGAAGTTCTCCCAGTTCCTGGAGAAGGAGTACAGCGTGAAGATCAATCCATCCTCCATGTTTGACGTCCATGTGAAGCGGATTCACGAGTATAAGCGGCAGCTCCTGAACTGCCTACACGTGGTCACCATGTATAACCGTGAGTCACCTGACACCACCATGAGCCCCCTCAGAGTGGAAGCAGCAGGATGTCCTGGCAATTGTCCTCCATTCCATCCAACTCTCTATCCTTTTCAGGCATCAAGAAAGATCCTAAGAAGTTATTTGTGCCAAGGACAGTTATAATTGGTGGCAAAGTAAGTTAACCGTATCTCATGGGGACTTGGGGGCTCGGACCTTTTGTCACTTCCCTACTTCATCCATTGGGCCTTCTGTCCACACATTTGCCGTTCTTTCTCAAGGCTGCCCCAGGATATCACATGGCTAAAATGATCATAAAGCTGATCACGTCTGTGGCACATGTGGTGAACAACGACCCCATGGTGGGCAGCAAGTTGAAAGTTATCTTCTTGGAGAACTACAGAGTATCTCTTGCTGAAAAAGGTACTGCTCTTGTTGCGAGCTGTGGGGGAGAGAAAGGGTGTATTATGGAATTGGGTAGGAGGAGAGTTGGGAAGTTGGCCTCAGGGGGCTAGTAACTGGGTAGAAGACAAAATAAAGCAGTTTCTAAGGTGAACTGATTGACCCACGAGATTGGCATCACACATTTGCAAGTGCCTGTTCCTCTCACCTGGAGAGGGCCAGTGCTGGTAGAAGTGTTGGCAGGCTGGGCATGGTGCACACAGTGCTCTAAAAAAAGAGGAAAGGTTTTCTATTCCCAGCACAGGTTTTGTGAGAAAACACCAGCTCTCAATCCTCAAACGATAGCCCTCTGGTCACCGTATGGGAGGAAGAGCTGCCATTTGTTCATGTTGTGACAGGGAAGGAGGGCAGACATGCTGCCAAAGCACGAGGCTTAGGTGTGCACTCAGGAATCAAACAGAGTTCCCCTGTGGGGACAGGCAGGCAGGAAGCCAATGTCCCTTTCTTTACTGCTGAGACCTTTGCTTATTTGCATCACAGGCTGGCACAGAACCACCTGCCAGCCAGTGCCAACTGTGTACTCACCTACTTCCCAGACTGAAAAGAGCTCGAAAGTGAACTTTCTCTCTTTGTGGTGTTTTCGGGTCCCTTGAGGTGATCGCTGAAAGGTCTCTGCATAAAAAGTAAGGAGCCAGACTCCTAGGGAGGCAAATAAACACCAATTTCATCCACAAATAAGCTCTTAGGATGAGGCAGAGACTCATATTTGATCTTTGTGGTGAAGGGGGCTGGAGGTTTAGAGAGCTAATCTGAGTGCAGGTCAGGCTGAGAGGTCAGAGCTTGATGTCTGGCCCCAGGCCCACCTCAATTGTTTGTGGTTTATTTTCCTGCAGCAAAGTGAGAGAGGGAAGAAGTAGAGAGTAGCAACTCAATCTCTTCAGAGAAGTAAGGAGAGACCTGAGATTTTAGGGCCCAAGAAAAAGAGGTTGCAATATATTTTATAAAGCAGAAGAAAAATAAACCCATGAAGCCAGGTTAATCTCAGCATTCGGGAGGCAGAGGCAGAGGCAAGCGGAGCTCTGTAAGATTGAGGCCTGTTTAATCTACATGGCAAAGTCCAGGCCAGCTGGGGCTACAGGAAGACCCATCTCAAAAAGACAAAATAAAATAAAATAAAATGAAACTATAACAAAAATTGAAGACATGAAAAGGGGAGAAAGGTAGCATCCATACTTATAGCTTAGGGTCAACAGTCTTTAAAAAGTCATAAACCACGCTGTATATAGTATAAGCACAGTTCTATAGCATCACAAAGGGGCAAAGCAGTTGCCTGAGTCAAGGAGAAAGGGTGAGCTCTGTCTTTCTGTTAATGCACCATTTGAATGCTTACCTGGATGTGCACATTTTCATCATCAACAGCAGACCGGCTAGGTAAATGTTCAGAAACAAGAGAAGATCCAGAGGGACAGACTCAGCTTATTGACTTGCCTTTCTTACAGTCATTCCAGCCACAGATCTGTCGGAGCAGATTTCCACCGCAGGTACCGAAGCCTCAGGGACAGGCAACATGAAGTTCATGCTGAACGGGGCCCTGACCATTGGAACAATGGATGGGGCCAACGTGGAAATGGCAGAGGAAGCTGGGGAGGAGAACCTGTTCATCTTTGGCATGAGGGTGAATGATGTGGCTGCTTTGGACAAGAAAGGGTGAGAGATCCACTCCTCCTTGTTGAGCAGGGTACCCCTGGGAGGGAATGGATCTCCAAGGATTTCTCATTCATGTAGGCATCCCAAGTCTCATGAGATGTGACGACAGAACATCTCCCATAAGGAGCCACAGCTAGTCTTAGGAAACCCAGCAAGTAAAGCAAAGCTAATGTTTGCTAAATGAGGATTCCAGAGGAGTTACCACCTTACCAGCCCCTGCAGCTCAGTGAGCTGCCCAGTTTTGTGT
Source organism: Nannospalax galili (assembly GCF_000622305.1). Classification (NCBI taxonomy): domain Eukaryota; kingdom Metazoa; phylum Chordata; class Mammalia; order Rodentia; family Spalacidae; genus Nannospalax; species Nannospalax galili. The sequence continues at coordinate 902,428 of NW_008335287.1, forward strand.
CTGTGATTTTTGCTTTGATCAAAGATGAAGCAATATCTATTCATATATATATAGCCTATAATTTAAACCACCAACTCATGTTCCTTTAAGACCTCCAAGTGATGGACTAAAACATGGCAGAAAATAGACAAAGACACAGAAGCCCTCACAACATCTGTTCTCAGTTCCTATTTAGCTAGACTTATTAACCTGAGTCAAGAGAGCCCAAAGGAGTTCCCAGGGAGCACAAAACTTGGAGGCTGTTGAATATACTTTCTAAGCTTTAGAAGTTTCACTCAGTAGCAAAAGATTTCATGAATCTGTGAATTCAAAACAGCTAGTCCTCTTAACACCATGCTGTTTAGAGCTGTAAAGTCTGCTTTGAAATTAGTCTTACCATACTCCACCAGATTAGGCTATTGCTCCGAGACTAGAATTTTCATTAGTTTCTATTCTTAATGCTGTTGGTTATAAGGAATGAATCAACTTAGAGAGGGAGGAAAACTCAACTCTTTAGGATCTAGTAAGAAATATTTGTACCTATTTTGAAATTCACGGTGACTTCCATAAATACTGGTATCTCTGAATGCACTTTTACAGCTAATGCAGTATCTGGTATGTTGTTCATCATGCACACTAACAGAGCTTCTCTCTCATCACCCACACAACCTTCACTACAGGTATGAGGCAAAGGAATATTATGAGGCCCTTCCAGAACTGAAGCTGGTCATTGACCAAATTGACAATGGCTTCTTTTCTCCCAATGAGCCTGACCTCTTCAAAGACATCATCAACATGCTATTTTTTCATGACAGGTGGGTTCCTACAGATGGTATGATTTGGGGTATAAAACGGGACAAAAACATCTCAAACCAACTGTGGCCCACTCATGTAAGTTAGCACAAATCTGTGATCTGCTGAGCTAATCTGAGCTTATGGGGGAAAGTTTCCGCAATCAATTCCAATAAGGTTGAACAACACAACTCTCAAATCCGGTGTCCTTTTGCTTCTATTGACACAGTCAACTCTCACATGCATCCAGATGATGACATTTTTACAGGTGGGAACTACAAAAAGGTGAATATTCTTGGGGCTGAGAAATGGCTCAGTGGTTAAGAGCACTGGTTGCACTTGCAGAAATCCAGGGTTTGGTTCCCAGCAACCACAGGGTGGCACATGGTGGCTTAACAACCAGTTCCAGGGGATACACCTCCCTCTTATGGCCTCCATGGGCATTACATGCATGGGCGTGCTTACATTCAGGCAAAACACTGGTTCACATAAAATAAAAATAAAAATTTTTTTAAAGGTGAGTATTCCTGTGAACAGAAATATAAGTTTGATAAACCAATAATGCTTGACAACAGGCAAAAGAAAACTGAAAATGGAATCTCAACGTGTATCTGTTAATGACTGTTTTGTTTTTTTTCCCTTCCAACCACACACACACAAAAACAAAAACAGGTTTAAAGTCTTTGCAGACTATGAAGCTTATGTCAAATGTCAAGAAAAAGTTAGTCAGCTATATATGGTAAGTACATCATAGGTTTTATGAAAGTTTACTATGGGTATATGATAAGTGCATCACAGGTTTTATAAAAGTATACTATGTGTATATGGTCAATGTGTTACAGGTTCTACAAAAGTTTACCATGGTTAGCTTTTTTTTTAAATCAAATCTAAACAGCAGGACCCCACTGCCAATCAAAATAAGGGGGTGGAACTCAGTGGTTGAATACTTACGTAGCATGTGCAAGGTCCTGGATTTGACCCATGCCAGTGCCACCACAAGAGAGGGGGGGGGAGAGAGAGAAAGAGAGAGAGAGAGAGAGAGAGAGAGAGAGAGAACTTTCCAGATGTTCAGATCAAAATCTTCCTTTACTTTAAACAGACATTGTGATTTGAGATTTCAGTAGCAGCTTTAAAGTTTTTTAATACAAAAGGCTTTTTTCTTTTTAATCACAAATGACTCATATTTCTTGACCACTCATCATGTAGCTGGCCCATCCCAGAAGCTCAGGACAGAAGTCTTAGAGAGGAGGAGACTCTCTCTGTTCTGGGTCCTGCCCCTCTTCCCTCAGGTTTCTTCACTACAAGTACACATCACAGTCACTAAGGCTGCTGTTGCAAAATACAGATGTCACTGTTCCCTCCACCCATAGAGATTCTGACCCAGTGGTGAGTGGAATCCTCCATCAATATTTGAAAAAACCTGCCAAGATGATTCTAAGGCTAAGTTCTAGTTTATCAAATAAGGACTGACCTGCTATTCTTTGAAAATTGCAAAATAAGCACCTCTCCCAGACTATGCCTGATATGGGACTGTATCAGTCTAATATAAATGTATAGAAAGAAGAGAAACTTCTACAGCAGTAAGTTTCCATATGATTTTTCCAAAGGTCTTAAGTGTTAGATAGCCCTTCCTCCTCTACCCTCCCAGCCCCTATCCCACTTAATCCTTCTTGTCCCATTCCCCATTCCCTCTTTATACCTCCTTTGTTCTTTCTCCCCTCCCTTGAGACCATCCCCATGGTCCCTTAAAAGTTTGCTGGCCTCTGTAGGTATTCCTATTTAAACACACATATCTAAAATTTAAAAGCCAACATCCATATATGAAAGAAAACATGTGATGTTTGCCTTTCTGGGTTTGGGTTCCCTTACTCTGAATGATTATTTCTAACTCTATCCATTTCCCTACAAATTTACACAATTTCATTTTTCTTAACAGCTGAATAATATTCCACTGAATAAATGTACCTCATTTTCATTATCTATACATCCATTAATGGAAATCTAGACTGTTTCCATTTCCTGGCTATTGTAAATAGAGCAACAATGAATGGCTGAGCAAGTATCTCTGTAGTAGAATACAGAATCTTTTGGGTATATACCCAAGAGTAGTATGGTTGGATAGTTGGATCATATGTTAGATCTTTTTGAGGAACCTCCACACTGATTTCCAAAATGGCTGTACCAGTTTATACTCCCATCAACAGTGAAAAAATATTTGATTAACAAACAAATGAAAAGGCCCTAGAGCCATGTGATTGAACCTTCTCATACACTGTCAAATGACCCTGTAGATATGTTTCGTAAAAGCATGGAAAGCTCAATCTTCCCTAAGGGAGACACTTTTAGTAGATCATAGGTACCCATTGGACTAGATACTGAGGCACTAACTCTGAGCCAAGACTCCAGGAGGCTTCAGGAACATTCCTTTCTATTGCTTTCAGAAGGCAGGAAGACAGGACAGGTTAGCTCCTGTAGGCACATGAGATGGGCCCCTGGGGTTTTAGAATGGGATTGTTCAAAGCTCATGCTGCTTTCCAGCCTTCCTCTACTAGTTTGAGTCAGATGAATCTCCTAACAGAGTAGTCCAGAGTGAGTTCAAGTTCACGACCATGAGCAGTGGGACCATGCTAGAGCTAAGTGACTCACTGCTTCCTGAAAATGGAGGAGAGCAACCCATTCAGCCCCAAGAACTCAGAGAGCCACCTCAAAAATACAAATCAGGCACAAGAGATGGCTCAGTGGTTAAGAGCACTGGCTGCTCTTACAGAGGGCCCAGGTTTAGTTCCCAGCACCCACATGGCAGCTAATAACCATCCATAACTCCAGTTTCAAGGGATCCAATGCCCCCTTCTGACCTCTGTGGGCATTGCATGACACAGGTGCATTTATATACATGCAGGCAATATACTCACACACATAAAATAAAATAATAAATAACATGTATTTTAAAAGGAACTATAAGTCAACTCAGAACAAGAGAGGAAAACATAAAGAGCAAGGATGAATGGGAAAGTTAGTTTGACCCAGTGGGGCAACCGTTAAAACGATGGCCCAACTCCCAAGAATGTCCGTCTGGAGCCCAACATTTGATTCAATCCTGCTTGTTCATTAGTGCAAATTGCAGTTCACTACTCTTAACAATAACTGCATTGTTGAGTGTTAGTAAACATGAGTTGCATAGCTGGGAAGTTTATTCATTATCCATTTCAGTAGTTTATCTTATTCTTATGTATGAAGTTTCCAAGTCTGATCAACTGCCATACCTATTTTGGCATAGTTTAGAGTATGGCAATAGTCTAGTCCTTCTTTTAAATGCTTATAATGCATTAACAATTTTGAGTAACTTCTAATAAACTATCAGAGCTTTTTTTTTAATCACGAGGCTGTAAGTTAAATATATTTTATTCTCTTTTATAAAAAGCTGTAAGACTTTGATATATTTTTGATTGAGGATAAAGCCTTAATTCACCCTGTTTTGGACCCCCCAGTGGAGTTTTGAGGATTCAATATAAACCACCTAGGGCATGTGGCCTTCAAAGAGAACCAAAAAAGCTAAATAGGTCAGCAAAGCCTTTCATTGTATTATTAGCTAATGCTCACTGTTTTCAAACTTTGTGAGCCCCAGGTAAAATCTCTTTACATGGTATCTTGCAGACAGTGAATATTAGTCTCTTCCTCCCCCTTAGCTTAAAAAGAGGTCTTGCCACTTATTGTTTAAAAATTTATTTTTATTATTTTTATTTTTATATTTATATATCTGTGTTTGTGTGAGTGAATGTCATAATGTGTGGGTACCTGAGGAGGCCATAAGGGGGTGTTGGATCCCTTGGAGCTGGAGTTACAGGCAGTTGTGAGCTGCCCAACATTGGCGCTGGGAACCAAACTCAGGTCTGGAAGAATAGCACATGCCCTTAACTGCTGAGCCATCTCTCTAGCCCCAGGTCTCTCTGTTTAGAATAAAGTATGGGAATTGTGGCTTACATACCAAAACAGTGGAACACTAGCAGGGTTACCAATAGGAAAAATCACAAGCATAGTGTGTGTGTGTGTGTGTGTCTTCTCTCTCTCTCTCTCTCTCTCTCTCTCTCTCTCTCCCCCCCCTCTTCTTATGTTGCACATGCTGATCTTCAACCTGAGATCTTCTTGCCTCAGCCTCTTGAAGGCTGGGATTACAGATGTGGACCACCAACCACACCACGCTCGATGGTTTCTCTTAAAGTGAAAAATACTTTTTGTTCCTACAAGAAATATACTCTGAATATGAGGAAGGTATATGCTGCCCTAGATGGTTGTCAAGGGCAGAACAAGTGGATTTCTAAGTCACTCTGGTTTGTTCCTGTTATTTCCTCCATGAAGTATACTTGGCCTATTGTTGGTCAAAGGGCTTGCAGGCCACACAAGCCCTGGGCTGTACATGCATATGTTGTTTACAGAACCAAAAGGCCTGGAACACAATGGTACTCAAAAACATAGCTGCCTCGGGGAAATTCTCCAGTGATCGTACAATAAAGGAATATGCCAGGGATATCTGGAATATGGAGCCTTCGGATCTGAAGATTTCCCTGTCTAATGAGTCCAGCCATGGGGTCAACGACACCAATGGAAACTGAACAGTGAAATGTCTCTCAAAACATTGGCTTCTTATTGAACTTGAATCTTTTTATAGCATCATTGATTCTATTTTGTTATTGATTAATTAGTTAAGTGTCTCTGAGATGGGAAGGGAAGGTATATGACTTATGACTGGGCCAAAAATAAAATGTCAATTTCCAGTTGTCAATCTGCCTGTTAGGATTGCTTTCCTCAAAAGTAATCAGAAAGCTAGAACACTGCTTGAACTTTTTAATGGCATTTAAATGAACTAAGCTAAAACAGAACATCTTTGGCCACGCTGAAGCACCTCTCCTA
>NW_008335287.1:908538-972780 GCF_000622305.1 Nannospalax galili
AACAGCAGCTTTAGCTCCTCTGAGCAACCAACCCTGGTGCAATTCTGTATGAAGTAACCACACAGCTCAGACGGTGTTTGAACCAAATCTTCACTGAAGATTTCTGCTGCTCCCTGACCTCATGCCCACTGCTGGCTCAGGAAATCTCTGTTAAAAAAAAAAAAAGGACTTAGATCAGCTCACTCTTTCCCTTCCTCTTGGTCTAGATAACTCAGTTACCCTCAGTCCCATTCCAGGGTAACAAACTGCTTGACCAGAACTATTCTCACCTCACACTTCTTAGAAACAGGGGGCTCTCACAAAGAAGGTTGTGATGGAAGCCAGGAGGAAAGATAACCATCTTAACCCTCTCTTTGTTCCTGTAGGCATTGCGTGCAATTTCATAGAGCTGCAGGAGATTCAAACACAGAGAGTCAAAGGTCGATGACATAGTCATACTGCCTAGGATGACTTATCTAAAAGGGAAACGAGCTTGGAGAGTCTGTCTCATCAAGTCAGAGACCTAGGGATCTTCCAGGTCTTAAGCTGTTTCCATGGATCGGCATGCTAATAGCCAACAGAGAATACTAGTGAAACTTAATCCTGCCTCTGACTGCCCATCACTGCAACAGCACAAGGAATTGCTATGGGCACCTCCAGTAGAGGTTTATTTAGAGGAAAACATCACTTGTAGAGGCAACATGGGGTTCCATAGGACCCTAGGATTCTTTCTCCACTTGAAGAGCCAGAGACCCCGGGTGAGGGATCAGGGTCCACCCCCAATCCAGCAATCCTTTAAACTAAGTAGCCAAAGACTCTGATGCTCATTGTATAGGCCAGGGAACACAGCTATTTAGGGATGCTGAGAACCCCATCATGTCAGTGCTTTAAGCTGTACTCAACAGTCAGTTGGATGAGGAAATGATAGAACACGTGCATCTGAGGTTACCTGCTTTCCATACTCCAGAGGCACTGTCCTGTCATCTTCTCCATGCAAGATGAGGAGGGGGGAGGACAGGAACTTCACACTATGGAGAGATGGGAGAAAGGCAAGAGTTGTACCTGAGCTCTAAGTTACAGTTTTAGTGAACAAAGTTGGCCCAAAGCATACACAAAAAACTCCTTCCTTCCAAGGAATGACAGCTTCATGTACAAAACAGCTTCCCCCATAGTACCTTTTTTTGCTCTACCTGTTTCCCTTGATTTTATTTGTTCATATAATTGAATTGAATACTTAATCAATTGAATTCACTTCTATGTGATAATACAGAAGATAATACACACTGACATAATGACTTTGTACAATGCTGGACAACTGTATCATTTTCTTTATCTCGTTTTGTAATATCTGAAATATTTTAATTAAAAGTCTAAAAACTAAAATAAAATTCAAAACCCCAAATTACAAAACTACCACAGAACCAAAGAGACCTCTTTGTAGCCACTTAACTTTCACCCATGAAGTAGAGAAGGAAAACGCAGTAGCAGGCGGGACCAGCTGCCTGCTCAGTCTAGCTTACGATGCAAAAGGTCACCAGCATGCAGAAAGATTGTCTTCCACTCCAGTGACTTTCTCAGATGATGCTTCTCTGACATTCCAAGTTCTCTTGCCTACCCGTTCCTGCCAGTCACTCAAGGTTACTGCTCAGAATGCTATTCTCTCAAGTGTGTTGAAACAGGAAAAACATATACATTTTAACAGCTCCATACTTGGAAGTATTCCTAAATTCCTTACCAGTGAGAGGCTAACTTCTCAGTTTCTAGCCATTGATCTGCCCTTAGGTTAGCTGGCTCGACATTAAATGGGTTTGGGCTACATGAGGAATAAGCCCTGGAAGTCAGGAGTCCCCCTAAGGAGTGTTAAACTAGTCCTTAGAGGCCATTTAGAAAGTCCAATGTGCTATAAAGACATCATTACGACTGCAGAAAGTTCTGGATTGGTGAAAACATCAACTCAGATATAAGGAAAACAGTAGATATTAAAATGTATAGAAACCGGGGCTGGAGAGATGGCTCAGCGGTTAAGAGCTCTGACTGCTCTTGCAGAGGACTCAGGTTCGATTCCCAGCAACCACGTGGCAGCTAAAAACCATCTATAACTCCAGCTCCAGAGAATCTGAAGCCTTCTTCTGACCTCCTCAGGCACTGCATGACACAAGTGCACATACACACATGCCAGAACACATACACAAAAATCTTTGAAACTTTATTTAAATGTGTAGAAACCCCTTTCTCCAAATGCTAGTGTCCATCTAAGAATACTAGAATGAGAGCCACAGAAAAGTCAGGACAACACTCAGTGTGCTTATCTAGTGAGTCATGATGGTTGCCCGGGAATCTGAGAGCAACAGTGAATCTGTCCATGAGAGCAAGTCATGGTGGTTACCTCGAGAACCATAGAGCAACAGCGACTTTGTTTTCATTGTTAGCTTACTTTTCGTCACTAGCAAAGACTATTTTTTCTTCTTTAAGGGCATCCATAAGCGTGCGTAAACATCTTGGAAACTTCTGGCAAATCTATTTTTCAAAAGGAAAAGTTGAAGATGTTAATACTTGCCTCATAGCTGTCCAACATGCACCACTGCAGTCTCACAGAAAACAATTCAAGCACAGGTACGCCAGGGAGAGCTACAGAATACCATGTCTTAAAAAAAAATGGCTTATAGCCTCATACCTGAACTGTGTGAACAGAGAACAGTGAGCTCCTAAATATTATGATTGTTTTAATATTTTTTTCTAATCTTCAAGTAGCCAGTTTCTTGGCTAAAAGTCTTTGGGTCTCTTAGCAACATACTCCATTCCAAAGGCCAAAAATGTCTAAAGTATTTGGGAGTTTTTATCTAATCCCTAAATGATTTTAGGGTTACCTCTTCGGGGAGAGGGAATGTTAAGAGTAGCAAAAAGCCCCATTAAAAAAAAAAAAGAAAGAGTACATGAAGTTATCAGAAAAAAAAGTGATGGGGAGCTATGGGAGGAGTTGGAGGGGAGGGAGTGGGCATGGATTTGATCAAAACACCTTACATGCATGTATGAAATTCTCAATAAATTAAAAAAAAATTCCAGTCTTCTGGAAGGGAATTCAGGACCTTCACAGGAATTTATTTAGAAAACTGGCACAGAACAGGGAGGCCAGCACCAGTAGGTACAGACTCCTGCTCTGCACTTAGGGCTCGGGCCCGCTGTTTCAGGAGCCTCCTGGGTGCTCAGGATCTGCCTGGTCTGTACTTTTGCCAGGACTCACAGAGAAAAATCTGCAGTCAGGTGTGGGCCGGACATCTAACTCTCTCTGCCTTCTTCCTATGTTTCACGCTAAGAATGAGGTGGCTGGGTTTCTCTTTTCTTTGTCCCCTGATTTCCCACATCCTGGAGTCAGGATCACGGGAGGGAAATTCAGTAAGAGAAGCCCTTCAGCAATTCATCTCAGATTCTGAAGGAGTGAGAAGAAAGCAGACTCAAGTCTGTCTTTCCCATCATTCTTCACTCCCTGCCAGTAGGGAGCCCTTGGAGCCCCAAAGGTCATGCCACACCCCCAGCCCAGACTACAACAGCACGCTCTTAATTGGTCTTCCTACCCTCTCTTTTTTCTGTAATGCCACCAGGAAAATATTCCTAAAACACCAGTTACAGGAAAGCTGCTGTTGCAAACCCTTTGGAATGCCATCGTGTGCACTAAAACACCAACTCTTAGCTTAAGCTCCACATCTATTCCAGAGGCTGCACACTGTCACCTGCCTGGCTGACCTTACAAGATGCATGAGGTTCTTAGGCTGGCCTCTAGCACTTGCTTTCTCTCACCTGTGAGTGCAGAGAAGGACACCACACCCACAGAGACACTGAGAGGATGTAAGGGGCTGAGTGTGAAGGAACGATCAAAGCCCTAATCAGACTCCCGGTTCCAGCTTCTGCCCCGGCTCACACCCCATGCTCCTGTTTCCTCACTGCTTTCCCTTGGCTTCCAGAGTTAAATCCTGTGTTTCTGTAATCTCTTCATTAAGCCTTTCATTGACCACACTTGAGCACAAGCCCACTCTTCTCAATTCTCCCTGCCCTGAAGTTACTGGGTCCTGGGTCTTCCCCTAGCACAGCTCTTAGCCACAGAATGAGTGGGAGATGGCAAGAGCATTTACTGAGATCCTACTGGCAGCTGGAGACTTGGAATGCACTGTTACTTAATTTGTTTTTGGTAACAATCCTGTGCATTAGGCATTATCAACCACATTATTTTGTTAATGGGAAAACTCTGAGAAAGGAACAACTTGGTGGGGGCGCATCATGCAGAGCTGGTGGCAGAGGCCACCAATCTGTCTGGTTCCATAGCACACACTCCTCACGTAATCCTGAGTGACAAGACTGACTCCCAAGGGAAATCTCTATGGTCACCTATAGCCACACCATGTCCTCTCTTCTACCAAACAGAGTCTGAGGTCAGGACCTGTGCCTCCCTCCCCCTCCACATGTACCACGTCACTCTCCATCTCTTATTTAGTGGTAATGATCATTTAATGGCACCCCATGAGAATAGAAACAACAGAACCTGAGTGCTTATTATGCCAGGCACAACTGTAGCTGCTTTTTGTATATATGTCTAGTCATTTGTTTAATGGTCACAATTATTTTGACTATGCTTTTCTTACTCCAGTGTATAAATGCAGACACCAGAGCATTAAAAACAACTAGCCCCCAAATCACCCAGCTGTCAGTGACAGTTCAGAAAAATCAAAACCTGGGCAGTGGGATCCCAGAGCCAGGGTTCTTAAGAACTACATAATACTGTAGGACAGTACACCTGGACCAGGGAGTGCTTATTAAAACTCAGATGGCTCCTGATTTACAATTTTAGTTTTAATTTAACATTGTACCTTGCTGCAAAAGTGATATCCATTGAGCAGAAACAGTAAGTGCTTTGAATTTTTATCTTTCCCTGGGCCAACAACATGCTGGATGATCCTGGCTGAGACACTGGGTTGCAGCAGCAAGCCACAGCACCCAGTCAGCCTCAGGAACACCAACAATCCAGACTCTACAGTGAGCTGTGCTGCTAAGCTACCATACTGGCAGGCTAGGTGTATTCATGCATCTTTGACTTAATGATATTTCCATGTTGTTGGGGACCCCTGTTGTGTAAAAGTAGAAGTCCCTCCATGTCCGGATAGCCCACGGGCTCAGTTTTAAATGCAGGGACTCCTTTTGTCAACAGAGTGCTTTTCTAGCATCTCCCTGACTCATCTTTTGAAGTGACCACCACAGATGCCCTACCATAAACATGGCCTCTGGCTCTGGAAATGCCATGCTTTCCTGTGTGATTTTTTCTGGCAGTCTGGCAACCTGGCAGGAGCCCACTTCCATATGCAAATAGGTTATTTCACAAAGTACCTATCAGCTAAAGCTTTTACCACTACCCCCATGGTATAAAGTTTCCTGATTCCCCTCAATAAATGGAGCTGGATAGCTAGGAGCTGGATAGCTAGGAGCTGGAGCGGGGATCACTGAGACTTGGAGAATAAAAGAGCTGTACCACTGAATCTGACTGAACTGAGTCCTGTGCCTCCTGCCTGCGATCCAGTCTCCCCAGGGGGCAATATCCTTCCATCATCGACTCACGGACACCTAGCTTTAGCCGCCCCCGCACTTTCCCGCGTGATCCAGCAGCCGGTGGATTTCACATCTTGAAGAAAGTGCAGGGGTGAAATTAGGGCAGGACCCGGCCGGGCAAAGCCCTGAGCAGCAGAGACTTTCAGCACTCAAGCGGCGGACAGCGACACTGTGCGCGGCGGAGAAGCCCGCGGAACCCCGTGCCGCGACCTTTCTAGGGTGCGCGCAGGAGCCCCGAGAGCCCAGCACGCACCCCCATACCATGTGACAATGAATTTATCGGGATATAACCCCATTGTATGTCAACAAACATCTGTAAGGTTTATGAAATTTTAAACCAAATTAAACATTTACAAATTTAGAGAAGCTAGGTGTGGTAGCACACCTATAGTCCCAGCTACTTGGGAAGCTGAGGAAGGAGGATCATTTGCATCTAGCAGTTCTAGGCTATAGTGAGCAACAAGGATTAGGTGTCTTCACTAAGTGTGGCATCAATATGGTGCTCTCTGAGGAGTGATAGACCACCAGGTTCCCTAAAGAGGGGAGAACCGGCCCAGGTCAGAAACAGAGCAGGTCAAAACTGCTGTACTGATCAGTAGTGGAATCATTCCTGTGAATAGCCACGAATCCTGTCTCTAAAACTAGAGGATGAAATAGAGCCAGAAAGATGGCTCCACTGGTTGCTTTTTCAGAGGACCCTAGTTCAGTTCCCAGCACCCACATGGCAGGTAACACCCATCCATAACTCCAGTTCCAGGGGAACCCAACTGATAGGATTCAGATCATCCCCAATCCTATAACATAAGAGGCTGGAATGATAGGGTTCAGATCCAGGTGACCCTAGACCCAGAAACCATAAGGCCCCTAAGAGGAACTGAGTCAATCAACTCCCAGCCACCTGCAAGTTAACAAAAGCAGCTCCGAGAAATTAAAGACCAATGTATTGAGATCACCAGAGCATGCTCCACAGGCTGACAAACAGGCTTCCCAAGCCCTTAGTTGCAGTTAGTTCTTGGAACCCTGTAATTATAGAAAACATGTTTTACAGTAGATGTTTTCCTCGATAAGTTTCACCAGGTACAGACCCCACGCCCTCCCTGAGCAACCAGCCCCAAAACAGTGCCAAACAGGAGAAAAAAACTCTTTTTCCACACTCTGTCCCTTTATAAGCTACCCCTCTGCAGCCATTAGGCTGCTGGCTCTTCCTCACGCCCAAGTTAATGACCAGCCCTGCCAAACCCAATTAAACTCTCACTTTGCCAGAGTCCTCTTTGTTTCTGTTTCATGGCAATCCTGACCCTTTTAATCTAATATATGGTGCCATGACTCAGATCACCTATTTGGGTATGGATGTGAGGACTCTGGCCAGACCAACTGCCAGATACTGGCTCCTGCACTCACCATCGATTTGGCCATTAGGTACTCCCCTTCTCTCATTCTCTCTCACTCTCTCTTTCTTTCACAGTCCCCTTCCTCCACCCTCTGCTGCCACCCTCCCTCTCCCTGCCATTTGGCACTTTCCTTTTCATCATGACCATCAGTCACTCCCAAACTTAAAGCTTTGGCCACTGGGCAGCACAGGCTTCCATGAGTGTTGAGTGTCCTGCACAGTTGCTGTGTCTGCCTAAGCCCACCTGGTGGATTGACCCATCCATCCAACACTCTCAAATCTTTTCCTGACCTCCTTTCTCTCACCCCTCTTCCCTCTCTCTCCACATCTCTCTCCCTCTCCCCTCTCTCTCTCCCCTCTCCCCCCTCTACCCCCTTCTCTCCTTCTTCTTCCCCGTGCCATACAGTCATTGGATCTCCTGTTCCTCATTAAATCATGCCGGCAAGTGAGATCCCACGTTTTCCCCTCCCTAGTCGTGGGACACTGCCTAGGGACTTTGGGACAGTCTCATTTTTGGGACCTACTCCACGGAGGAATGCCTCCCTGGATGCCAGCCCTGCACAGTGATTTGGCACACCTATCCTCTCATGCCTCTTTCCTCACCTGTCTTTGTCCTCTCCGTCTCTCTCTGCCTTTTGGCACTTGTTTTCTGTGTCAGCCTCATTAGCAACTTCTACTTCCCCTGGAGATTCCCACAGCCTTCTCATTTCCCTTCTTTAGCTCTCATTTTCTTCCTTTATCTAATCACACTAACCACCCTTTTCATTCTCTTCCTCATCCCTCTAATTACAAATGGGCAACCTCAATTCTAAACCTGCTGGATTCACTCCCCGACTTGCCTTCTGAAATCTTTAAAACCCTCAATCTTCTCTGTCAGACCTAAACACCTCAAATTTCTCTGCACCACTGCCTGGCCACAGTACAAGTTAAACAATGGTTCTGTGTGGCCAGAGACTTCAATATCTTAAGAGATTTAAATAACTTCTGCCAACATAACTGGCAAATGGTCCGAACTCCCTATGTCCAAGCTTTCTTTGCTCTTCGTGCCTGACCCTTCCTCTGCGCTCCCTGCCAGACTGCCAGGTCCTCTTGCAAGACCCTTCCCACTGACAGTGATTCCTCTACCACTCCTCCCCCACTCCCTCTCCTGTTCTCAAGAGATGGCCACCAGCACAGCCACAGCCGCCTCCACTGCTGCCATGTGGCTGCAAGGAATGGCTAGTGCCCCACCCCCCCACACCTTGCAGGCCTCTAATGGTCACCAGTCAGGCCCTGCAGGGTCTCAGGTGCCCACCCAACCCACCAGCAGGCAAGGGAGAGCAATGGAGCAAGGTGGGCAGATCTGGGCCCATGAGGCCCAGAGCCGAGCAGCAGCAGAGCCTGGGAACCTGGGGTCATGGGCCAGGCTGGGAACCAGCTCAGGGACCTGCTCGGTCACACCCACCCCACGTCTGGCAGCTCTTGCACCTGTGCTGACAGTAGCCTGGGTAGAAGGAGCTGTCAGAGTTCATCCCCTTTCTCTCTTAGCAATATGTCCCAAATAGGGGGAAAAAAATTAGGATCCTTCTCCACAGACCCAGCCTGCTTCATTCCATGTAAACCATCAGGATGGGAGAGAAGGGAGAAAGGCTCATAATTTTATGATTGCTTGTCTTCTTGCAGGATTAGAGAAAACTTCCCATAAAATTGTATAATCCAAAACCCCTCTGAAAACCCAGCACAGTTTCTGGCTAGACTTATGATCCAGATTCTAGAGATGCTTAACCATCATTTCATCTCACAATCTGCCCCTAATATTAGAAGAAAACTTAGATGGCTAGAAAGTGGCCCAGATACTCCCCAGGGAGATCTGTTAGAAATGGCATTTAAAGTCTTTAATAACTGGGAGGAGCATACTAGGACGGACAAATTTGCTCTATCTAAACAAAAATATTAGCTGCTGGCCACAGCTCTAAGGGCTCCTCCAAGAAGATAGTCTCTGGTTTCACTGCGACACAGCGTCAGCCACCAGGACCCTGCTTCAGATGTGGACAGACTGGACACTGGGCCAAACAATACTCCAACCCACAACCACCACTGGGACCCTGCCCTCGATGTGGACAGAGAGGTCATTGGAGGATCGATTGTCCTTCTTTGCCATGTCAAGATAGGCCAGTCTCCTCCCTGGCCCCATCCACTTTGCAGGAGTCCATCACGGATCTTCTGGACCTAGCAGCCAAAGACTGATAGGGCCATGGTTCCTCAGCACCCACCTCAACCATAACCATCACTATGGAGGAGCCCAAGGTAGTAGTGACTACAGTAGCTGGTAAGTCTATCTCATGGTCATTCCTTCCCTCCTACTCTGGAAAGGTTTTTCCCTCACAGGTCTCCATGGTGGGGGTAGATGGAAGACCCCATTTCCCTAAAACAAAGGAGACCCTTCTGAACCTGTAGAGCCTCTGGGACCAATGACAGCAGCTTTCCATGCCATCCGGAAGGCCCTCCTAGAGGCACTGGCTTTAGCCCTCCCTGACCTGGGATTCCTATTTCTCTTATATGTAACTGAAAATAAGGGACTGGCTCTGGGGGTCCTTGGACAAATGAAGGGACCCACCTTTGCCCCTGTGGCCTCAAAACAACTAGACACCACCATCAAGGGACGGCAGCCTTATCTCCATGCCCTGGCAGCTGCAGCCCTCCTGGCTCAGGAAGGTCTTAAACTCACCCTAGGTCATCCTATTTCTGTTCTTTCCCCCCACCATCTTAAAGATCGCCTCACCCACTCCTCTCTTAGCACTCTTGCTCCATCTAAGCTTCAACTTTTTCATGTCACCTTCCTTGAAAATCCCTTAATCACTTTAGACTCCTGCCCTCCCCTTAACTCTACCTTGCTCCTCCCTTCTGCCACACCACTCACTCTCTCAAGCCCCTGCCTGATTCAAACCTGGTTTGTGGATGCTCAACCCTAACCCCTACTGGGTCCCACAGAGCAGGATATGCTATCGTCTCCCTCATAGGCATTATTGAGTCTGGACCTTTACCTCCTGGTACCACCTCACAGAGGGCAGAATTCATAGCACTCACCAGAGCCTTAACATTGGCCAAAAATCAAAAAATCAATATTTTCACAGATTCTAAATATGCTTTCCATATACTGCATCATTGTGCTTCTATCTGGAAAGAAAGGTCTACTTACCACAAAGGGGACCCCCCCCATTATTAATGGTCCACTAATCCTTAAATTATTGGAGGCATCTTATCTTCCTGCCAAGGTAGCTGTAGTCCATTGTAGGGGGCACCAACTTCTCACTGATCCTATTGCCAGAGGCAAAGACCTGGTTGACCAAGCTGCTAGAGAGGCCAGCAAATGCCAATATCATGCTGCTACCCTGTCTTTCTTAGCTCCATCAAGGTTCTTACCTTCCTACACCCCTCAACAGCATAAATCTCTTTCACATAAAGGGGGTACCTCAACCTCAGGAGGATGGATGATTCTTGGATGATCCTCTCAGGAGGATGGATGATTCTTCTGGATATAAAAAACTGCCAGACATAATGGATGGGGAATGCTCTAGCACCAACAGACACCACAAAACAGCAGCCTGAGAGGAACCCTTCCAGATCCAGCCTCATCACCTTACTTCAACCCCCCTCCCCATTTTGTCATCGACCTTACCCAGCAGGAAGCAGCCAGACAAGATACGTTGTCCCCAATCCTATAACAGAAAAGACTGGAATGATAGGGTTCAGATCCAGGTGACCCCAGACCCAGAAACCATAAGGCTCCTAAGAGGAACTGAGTCAATCAACTCCCAGCCACCTGCAAATTAACAAAAGCAGCTCCGAGAAATTAATGACCAATGTATTGTAATCACCAGAGCATGCTCCACAGGCTGACAAGCAGTCTTCCCAAGCCCTTAGCTGCAATTAATTCTTGGAACCCTGTAATTGTAGAAAACATGCTTTACAGTAGATGTTTTCCTTGATGAGTTTCACGAAGTACAGACCCCATGCCCTCCCTGAGCAAGCATCCCCCAAAATAGTCTCAAACAGCAGAAAAATATTCTCTTTTTCCACATTCTTTCCCTTTATAAGCTACCCCTCTGCTGCCATTAGGCTGCTGGTTCTTCCTCACAACCGAGTTGAGGACCAGCCCCGCCAAACCCAATTAAACTCTCACTTTGCCAGAGTCCTCTTTGTTTCTGTTCCATGGTGATCCCGACCCCTGCCACCTTTTTATCTAACACCAACACTCTCTTCTGGCCCCTGTAGGCATTGCACAGGACAGGTGCACTTACATACATGCAGACAACACCATCATAATATAAAATAAAAATAAGTATTTTGTAAACATGGTTTTAAAAAATGGGAGATTTTTCTCTTCTGATAATAGAGAAATCATTACAGAAAGTTTTTCAAAGACAACAAACAAAACAGGAAAAATATTTCTAAAAACTTCTCTTGAAAGTGTACAAGCAGGGGCCCATACCTTTGCAGACTGTCTGAGAATAAATGGGCATCCCCTTAGCAAGCTTCCTAAATTGTGCTGTGACTGCTCACTAGTAGGGGCCCAGACTTTAGGAGGAAGCCTGAGAGTACCTGACTGGCACCTGATTTGGGCCTCTGCTGGAGCTCCTGAGTAGCTGGACTGAAGCTATCTGTTCCTTCCAATATAAAATCTGAGAGAACCTGAAGACTAGACAAGCCAGTTTTACATACCCAATAAGACAACAACCAAAGCACACCAATAATACAAAAAGAAGCAGACTCCAACTCAACAAAGGAAAGCTTGAGTTTCATACCAGAATCAGAAACAATAAAATAAATCCACATGCCAAAATCATAATGGAAAAAATAATAATATGGAAAACCAAAATAATATATACCCACCAAATACCACTAGTCCTATAAAAGAGTTCTACAAGGAGAACCCCCAGAAATAACCCAGGACACAGAATTTAAAAGAACAGTCATAAACATGATCAAGGAATTCAACAAATTTAAAGAACACACAAACAAACAAATCAAAGAAAGAAGCTAGGGATAAACTTCTGACTGAATTCACAAAAGACATAGAAATATTGAAGAAATTTTCTATCTCAGGCTGAAATGAAGAAGAGAAAAACTCAATAAGTAAATTTGAAACAACAGAAAACCTCACAGAATGAATGAATAAAATGGAAAACAGAATATCAAAACTGAATGATAAAGTTGAAGAATTGGACCACTCAACCAAAGACTATGAAAAAAATTTAAATTCACAGGTATGGAATATGCAGGAAATGTGGGACACCATGAAAAGACCAAATTTATACATCATAGGCATAGAGGAAGGAGAAGAATTTCAGGTTAATGGTATTGGCCAGATAAACAGGATTGCAGGAGAGAATTTCCCAAAATTAAGGAAAGACATCCCCATACAAATACAAGAAGCACATAGAACACTAAGTAGATAGGACCAGAAAAGAAACTCCCCATGGCCTATCATAGTAAAAACACTAAATGTACAGAACAAAGAGAGAATACCGAAAGCTGCAAAAGAAAAAACAACAAGTAACATATAAAGGGAAACCCATCAGAATTACAGCTAACTTAATGTAGATTATGAAAGCCAGAAGAGCCTGGACCAAGGTATTTCCAGTTCTAAATGGCCATAGATGCCAACCCAGAATACTTTACCCAACAAAAATGTCTATTACAATTGAAGGGGAAAGAAAAATTTTCCATGACACAAAGAGGTTGAAAGAATATACATCCCTTCAAATAATACTTGAAGCAATACAAAGAATGGAGAAAGGAACAACTATACCCAAGAGGCAACATTAAGAAACTAAATGAAGGTAGAATTGTGGAAACATAAAATTAGACCAAGAATGCAAACAGAAATCAAAATAATGGCAACCAATACACATCTTTCAATAATAACTTTAAATATCAATGAACTGCACTCCCCAGTCAAAAGACACAGGCTGGTTGAATGGACTAAGAAACAAAACTCATTGTTGTTTGCAAGAAACCCATCTCACTTTCAAGGACAGGCACTACCTTAAGGTGAAAGGATGGAAAAGAATATTCCAAGAAAATGGCACTAAGAAACAAGCAAGGGTTGCAATTCTAATATCTGACAAAATAGACTTCAAACTAAAACTAATCAGAAGAGATAAGGAGGGTGACTTCATTCTGATCAAAGGAACAATTGATGAAAAAGATATTACAATCATGAACATATATACACCAAACTCTGATGCACCTAATTTCATAAAAAGCAGTACTACTGGACTTTAAGACACAGATTGACCCCCAACTCAGTAATAGTAGGGGACTTCAATGCCCCACTATCTCCATTAGACAGGTGAATTGGACAAAGAATAAACAAAGAGATATCTGAATTAAATGATACCATACATCAAATGAACCTAACAGACATCCACCAAATATTCCACCCAAACACCAAAGAATATACTTTCTATTCAGCATTCCTTGGAACTGTCTCTAAAATTGACCACATACTGGGGCACAAAACAAACCTCAACAAACACAAAATAATTTAAATAATTATATATATTCTATCAGACCACAACACAATAAAGTTTAAAATCAATACCTAAAGAAGCCCTAGTAACTACAGGAACTCATGAAGTTTAAACAGCACACTCCTGAATGATGAATGGATCAAAGAAGAAATTAAGAGAGAAATAAAAGTATTTCTGGAACTAAATGAAAAAGATAATACAACACAGCAAAACCACTGGGACATTTTAAAAGCAGTCCTAAGAAGGAAGTTTATAGCTCTAAGCACCTACATTAAAAAATCAGAAAGAGCAGGCTAGGCATGGTGGTGCATGCCTTTAATGCCAGCACTTGGGTGGCAGAGGTAGGCAGATCTCTGTTGAGTTCAAGGCCAGCCTGAGCTACATAGTGAGCACAAATAAATGACTTAATGTTGAAATTAAGACTCTGGAAAGGCAAGAACAAATTAAACCCAAACCCAGCAGATAAGAAGACATAATAAAAATCAGAGCAGAAATTAATGGAATAGAAACAAAGAAAACAATACAA
Source organism: Nannospalax galili (assembly GCF_000622305.1). Lineage (NCBI taxonomy): Eukaryota > Metazoa > Chordata > Mammalia > Rodentia > Spalacidae > Nannospalax > Nannospalax galili. The sequence continues at coordinate 922,541 of NW_008335287.1, forward strand.
AGAATCAATGAGTCTAAGAGCTGGTTCTTTGAAAAGCTAAACAACTTAGACAAACCCTTAGCCCAGTTACCAAAAGAAAGAAAGAGCAAATATAAATCAATAAAATCAGATGAAAAAGGAAAAATCACAACAGACACCAAAAAGATCCAGAACATAAGGGAATACTTTAAAAACCTATACACTATCAAATTTGAAAACCTAAAAGAAATGAATGAATATCCAAAATCATGGGAACCGCCAAAGCTAGACCAAGAAGAGATCAACAGCTTAAACAGACCCATAACATATTAAGAAATTGAAAGAGTAATACAAAACTCCCCAACTAAAAAAAGCCCAGGATCTTATGGATTTACAGCAGAGTTCTACCAAACATTTAAAGAAGATCTACAACCAATACTACATAAATTATTCAAAAAGATAGAAATGGAGGGAGAACTCCAAAATTCCTTCTATGAAGCCAGCATCACTCTAATACCAAAATCAGGCAAAGACACAACCAAGAAAGAAAACTATAGGCCTATATTCATAATGAATATAGATGCAAAATTTCTCAACAAAATACTTGCAAACCACATACAGACACACATCAAAACAATCATCCACCATAATCAAGTAGGTTTTATTCCAAAGATGCAGGGATGGTTCAATATATGTAAGTCAATAAATGTCATAAATCATATAAATGGACTCAAAGACAAAAATCACATGGTCACTCAATAGATGCAGAAAAAAAACCTTTGACAAAATTCAGCATTCATTCATGATAAAAGTTTTAAAGGGATTTGGGCTGGAGGGAACATACTTCAACATAATTAAAGCTATATACAACACATCCACAGCCAACATCATTCTGAATGAGAAAAAACTAGAAGCATTCCCATTAAAATCAGGAACAAGACAAGGCTGTTCCCTATCTCCACTCCTTTTTACTATAGTGCTTGAAAATCTTGCAAGAGTAATAGGACAAGAGAAGGAAATTAAAGAAGTAATAATTGCAGAAGATGAGGTCAAATGATCCCTTTTTGCAGACAATATGATATTATATCTAAGAGACACCAAAAATTCCACTAGTCCTAAAATTGATTAACACTTTCAGTTAAGTAGCAGATTACAAATTTATCTACAAAAATCAGTAGCCTTTCTATATATCAATAACACGCAATCAGAGAAAGAGTATAGGGAAACCATCCCATTCACAAAAGCCTCAAAAAATGTAAAATATCTTGGAATAAACCTGACCAAAGACATCAAATATCCCTACAATGAAAATTTTAAATCTTTAAAGGAAGAAATTGAGGAAGACACCAGAAGATGGAAGGACCTCCCATACTCATGGATTGGAAGAATTAATATTGTGAAAATGACCATCCTACCAAAAGCAATATATAGATTGAATGCAATCCCAATCAAAATCTCCATGACATACTTCACAGAATTTGAAAAAAAAAAACTAAAATTCATATGGAAGCACAAAAGACCATAAATATCCAAAGCAACCCTCTGCACAAAGAATAATTCTTGGAGGATTACTATACTAGATCTCAAAACTATACTACAGAGCTATAGTCATAAAAACAGCATGGTACTGGCACAAAAATAGATACATAGATTAATGGAACATAATTGAAGACCCAAACATAAGTACATGCAATTTCAGCCACCTGATATTTGACAAAGGTGCCAAGAACACACAATGGAGGAAAGACAGCATCTTCAACAAATGGTGCTGACAAAACTGGATCTCCACCTGTAGAAGAATGAAGCTAGATCCTTATCTTTCACCTTGCACAAAAGTCAATTCCAAGTGAATCAAAGACTTCAATGTGAAACCAGAAACTCCGAAACTGTTAGAAGAAAACATTGGCAGTAACCTACAAAACATAGGTGTAGGAAAGGACTTTATAAATTAGGCATCAGTTGCTCAGGAATTAAGGTCAACAATCAACAAGTGGGACCCCATTAAACTAAAAAGTTTCTGTACAGCTAAAGAAACAACAAAGAACGTGAAGAGAAAACTCACAATGGGAAAAAATCTTCACCAGTGACACATCTGACAGAAGTTTAGAATCCAGAATAAAGAGCTCAAAAAACAAAGAATCAAGAAAAAAAAAAAAAGACCCAATTAAACAATGGGCCAAAGATCTAAACAGAGAGCTCTCAAAAGAAGAAATAAAGATGACTAAAAAAACATCTTAAAAAGTTTTCAACACCATTATCAATTAGGGAAATGCAAATTAAAATCACCTTAGGAGTTCATTTTACCCCAGTCAGGCTGGCTAAGATCAAGAAAACAAATGATACCAAATACTGATGAGGATGTGGAGAAAGGGGATGCACTGCTGGTGGGATTGCACTCATGAAACTCCTACGGAAGCCGTGTGGAGAACTCAAAAAAACAAAAATGGATCTACCATATGACCCAGTTATACCACTCCTTGGCATATACCCAAAGGACTCATCCTATTGCAGAGATACTTGTATAACCATATGTGTTGTTGCTCTTTTCACAATAGCTAAGAGATGGAAGCAACCTAAGTATCCTTCAACTGACAATTGGAGAATGAAAATGTAGTACATTTACACATGGTGTTCTACTCAGTGGTAAAGAAAGATGAAATCATGAAATTTACAGGTAAATGGACAGAACTAGAAACTGTTATACTAAGTGAAGTAACACAGACTCAGAAAAACAAAAGATGTATGTTCTCCCTCATTTGTGGATCTTAGCACCACTCTTTATATATGTGATTATATATCCTGATGTAACTTCAGAAACTAGGAAAATGGAAAGTAACCAGGGAGGTAAGGAGAAAGAAGGAACCTGAGAGAGAGGAACAGTAGGAGACAGGTGTTACTAAGGGAGAAATGTGTAAAATAGGGGCCGTTAAATGGCAGGGGGAGAGTGAGGGCCATACAAGGAACTAAGGCGGTAAAGGGGAAGAAGGAGCTCAAGAGAAATGGGACCGTAGCACACAGGAACTATCAAGGGAGAAATGGGGACACTTCAAATGGAGAGGGAAGAGAGAGAGAGAGAGAGAGAGAGAGAGAGAGAGAGAGAGAGAGAGAGAGAGAGAGAATGCCTAACTGGTTTAAAAAACCAGAGGGAATCATATTAGTCCAAAAACCTACTGAAATATTATACATACAATATCTCTACATGAGTCCGTGTGTATAGCTGAAGGCTACATGAAAAGAAACAGTGCCAGACAGAAGAAACCTTCCTTTGAGTTGTTGGCCAGCGTAGTCCAAGAGACTCCCAGAATTACACAGGCTATTGCCACAGTCCTTGATTGCCTCCCAGAACTTGAGGACCCTATTGCTGAAGACAGCACATACTTCAGACATGGGATTTGGAGCAATGGAGCTGGAGCTGACCTGGAAGCCACCTCCCCTGCAGGCCAGCTCTCATAGCTTTGGAGAGCACTGCACAAGCTGGTAAGGGAGAACACCAATCGATGGTCCAACCCCAGCTTCAAGGCCTAAAAACCACATCAGTAACCAGCACAGCAAATGACATTGGTGCAGTAGGGGCACTTTTATCTTTGGGTAATCAACAGCTACCTAATTGGACTTAAAGCCCACTCAATGGGAGGAAATTCATGTGTGGCACTGTAAATATGGCCAAATACACATAGCTGGAGAGGTCATAGATCTTAGAGAAAACCCCAAGGCTGTCACATTCCTAGACAAATGTAATTTACTATGTGCCAAATATGAATCCTTAAATTTATAGACTAGTATCCCAGTCACCACTCATCAAAGAAGCTTGTTTTCCAACAGATAGAGATTATTGCTGAGTTCCACAACTGGTAATACACAGAGATTATCTGTGAATTGCCCAGGCCTAAGTGACACATCCACAATGCAACCTCTACACCTAAGGCTCACAGAACATAGAACAAGGGATGACGAGAACACTAATGCATCTTTCAGTTCTCATCAATGAAGCTCCCTCATGCATCAGATGGCCAAGAACACAAAAGGTCACAAATAGCCAAAATGTAGAGAATAAGAGTCTACAGAATGCTGGTCCTTGGACAGGACTCCTACATTAAAATCCACCCACCCAGGGCTCAGGGACCATTGTGGAAGAGGAGGCAGAAAGACTGTAAGAGCCAGGGAGGAGGTGCATGACCATATGGAAAAAGAGTCTTACAGGCTCCTGGGATTCTTCTCATATGAACCTACAGCAATGGTGTCACCATACACAAGACTCATGCAAATTCAAGCAGAGAAAACCCCAGCACAGAACTGTGGAAATGGACAGCAGGCCCCAATCTTAGTCAATGAATTATTAGCATCTGATTACTGCTGGGAAAGGAAGAGCTGATCTTAAAGGGAGGGACTCTAGATAGGCTGACTAGACCTCAGTGGATGAACTTGCACTGAGGGACGTCTGAGGACACTGACTTGACGTGATAACCCTTAATGCAAATGAAAGTATGTGCATTAATTCCAGTGGGGGAGGGGGGGCTATGGGAGGTGGTCAGTGGGGGAAGGGGGTATAAAGATGATTAAGACAGGAGAGACCTCCCTTTGAGTTGTTGGCCAGGGTAGTCCAAGAGACTCCCAAAATGACACAGGCTATTGCCACAGCCCTTGATGGCCTCCCAGAACTTGAAGGTAAGATTTCAGACACAGGATTTAGAGCAATGGAGCTGGAACTGATGAAAACAACACTGTAGGACAAATTGCAGAACACTTCGGTGTCCGGAACGTTCACCCCACCTGACCATATGTCAGGACACAACATAAATTTCAAGGGTGAAATGATACAGTCTAGTCCTAGATCATGGAAGAGTTGTGGGAGAAATCAACAACACATCTAATAAGAATTTCCCCAACTGCATAGGGTTATGAAATACACTTCTAATTCTCCTATGTATTCAAAGAAGAAATCACAGTGATACTATAAATTATCTTTAACTGAGTGATAATTAAATGCTTTTAAAGATGTGTTTATTTATTTGTGTGTATGAGGTCAGAGGACAACTTTCGGGAATCAGTTCTTTCCTTCCACCTACTAGGTGGGTTCCAGGGACCAAACTCGGGTCACCGAGCTTAGCAGTAAGTGCCCTTACCTTCTGAATCATCTTGTCAACCCCTGAACTAAATGATTATTAAAACACATTTCAAAATTTGTGGGATGCAGAAGTGTGGCCTAGGTAGAGTATGCCCTAATGCATACAATAGAGGAGCAGAAACGCCAAAAATAAAAATAAATTATACCAAATATTACTAATAAGCACTATCCCAAGAAAATTTCAAATAACAAATTAAATCTGGGAGGAAAAAAAGGAAAAAATTAGCACATGTCTTCTAATCCAAAGGGCTGAGAAGAGATTGGAAAGGCAATAACAAAGGTAAGGGCAGAAAAAAGGAAAAGACAGGAGTGCAGATGATAACCAACTTGACACGATGAACTGGCTCCTCCTGTTGCCCTCAGACTGCCCGTGACTCACAGCTGCTTTCCCTCACTAGAATAACAGAAGTGGGGTCTCTGTCCCCCCTCACTAGAATAGCAGAACCTGGGTCTCTGTCCCTCTCTTCATTCTCTACTACATGAGACAGCAGAAACCATGGGTCTCCAAGCCCAGCATCCACATGGCTCACCTAAGCTGCCCTGAGGTCTCCTTCCCTATGCTACGACTCCAGTCTAGCAGTTTTCCCCAGAGCACCCCTCAGTCAGTCACATACACAAAGGCCCTGCCTTGACTTTGATTCTCAGAGAGTGTGTCTGAAAATTAAAACTAAAGAAAGCTAAATAATAAATAGAGCACAAAGTAAGCATAAAAATAATCATACAATCTTTGTGTATTATCAGTATTAGAAAGGTTATCAATTCCCCAAACTGATTTATAAATCCAACTCAATCCAATAAAAGTCACAGAATTTTTTTGTATAAATTGGCAAGATAGTATATAATATTAGGAAATGTAATACACACACACACACACACACACATGCACACACACACACACGCACAAAGGTTTAAGAACAACCAACACAATATTAAATTGTGGGAATGACTTTTCATAATCTGGACTAACGACATTTAATGAATCCCAGAAAAAACCATGTGCTCTTGTGTTTTGTGATATGGGCATCTGATCTTGTTTCCTGGGAACCTCAGTTTGGGACTCTGCCCAAAAGGAGAATGAATGAATGTGGATGTGCTTGAGAATTAACATACCAAAACACTGAAAGGCAGTGCACCTACCTCCATCACACACTGTGGGGATTGGGATGGATGTGTGACCTTGGTGAAAGAGATATTCTAGAACTAAGGATAAAAAGGCTCAAGGGTTTGTTAAGATTGAGGTGTAGCTAAGCTTGTACTTCCCTAATTGAAGCTGGAGAAACCATCCTGAATAAAACCATAGGTGGGACCCAGCTCATGGACACCATTCCAGGGACAGAGGTCCAACAAGAGAGTTCCATCAGCACAGCTCCAGGAGACAGATGGTTCCAAGAAATATCTGGGGAAATAGGTGTCCTCCATGTTCAGGCCCACTCTTAAACACTAAATTTAAGTTAGTCTACTTGTTTAGGTGATCCTGATGTCGGCATAGTAATGTTGTATTAATGAGAACAAATCCGATGAACTTTCTGGGCATGGTGGTACATGCCTTTAATACATGCCTTTAATCTCAACACTTGGGAGGCAGAGGCAGGCAGGTCTCTGTGAGTTCAGAGCCAGTCTGGTTCACATAACAAATTCCAGGCCCACTAGGGCTACATAGTGAGACCCTGTCTCAAAACAAAACAAAACAAAATGTAAAAACAAAACAAAGAAAAAACTAAAACTTATGAACTTGTAAAACCAAATATCAAGAAATATGTTATAATAATTAAAAGATTGCCATATTCATATAAGAATGGACAAACGAAATGAAAATATTGTACCTGAATTCTGTATATACCTACAGTTCAAGGATTTTATTAACAATTGCTTAGAATAAATATAATAAAGCTAAATTATTGGTTATGTTAAAACAAATATACAATCGTTTAAGCCTACTGAAAGTTTTTTATAATATTTCATTTATTATTTTTATTTTATGTGTATGAGTGAATTGCCTACATGTATGTAAGTGCATCTGTGTTGTGTAATACCCAAGGAGGTTATAAGATGATGTTGGATCCCCTGGAACTGGTTGTTAGCCACCATGTGGGTGCTGGGAATTGAACCTGGGTCCTGTGCAAGAGGGACCAGTGCTCTTAACTGCTGAGCTATCTCTCCGGCCCCTAAAGTCTTTTATTTTTTAAATATTAAATTAATCAACATTCAGGTTGTAGAGGGAATTTTTTAATTTAGTTGAAGAATATTCAAGATTATGTGATTCTGTGAGCCTGCTGTCCCAGACAGCAGTCAACTAAATTAAGCAAATTCCAGAAAATTCTATGATGATCTACTATACAAAATATTTTGGAAGTAAGGATCTGGAGAGATAGCTCAGCACTTAAGAGCACTGGCTGCTCTTGTAGCACCTACAAGGTGGCAACCAACCATCCTAACTCCAATTGGGCATCTGACGCCCTCTTCTGATCTCCATGGGCATTGCACAACATGGGTGCACTTACATCCAGACAATACACTAATAACATAAAATTAAAATAATAAATAAAATATTAAAACTATTGTGGATGTAAGCAGATTAAAACATCCCTACAACACCTTACAGCATCAAATAACAATTTGGATCCCCTCTAAGACCTTCCTGTTGTCCTTATCTTCCTTTCCTTCATCCTTTAACATTTACCATGGGTATATGACTGTAAACCATCGAACCTTAGTCTGGAATAGCATTGTAGAACTAGGATAATAAGCTTCATGCAGTGGTTCATGTCTGTAATCCCAGCACCCAGGAAGCTGAGACAAGAAAATTGTCAAGAATTTGAAGCCAGCCTGAACTACATAGTGTGAGTTCAAGGCTAGCCTGGGCTAGAGTAAATGTCTACCTCAAAAAATAATAATAAATAAATAAATAGGATAGTATAAAAATAATAAATAAATAAATAGGATAGTATACACAAGAAAATTTTTTTGTTTTGTTTGTCTTTTGTTGGGTTTTTATTTTTGAAACAGGGTCTCCCTGTAGCCCCTGCTGACCTGGAACTCACTATGTAGACCAGAGTGGCTTGATCTCACAGAGATCCACCTGCCTCTGCCTCCCCAGTGCTGAAATTAAAGGTGTGCACTACCATTTGCAGATTACACAACAGATTTTTAAAACTCCATCTTGTGGCCCAATTCTTCATTTTCGTGAGAAGACCATTGTCTATTTCTGGAGCACTATATAAAAGCTGTGTCTCTAGAATTTTCTTTATGATACACTGATGCAGGAGATATAGCTATTCACATTCACAGAGCTGAAACTGATGTTCGAAATTGTATTTTCAATTTAAAGTAATTATAATTATAAATCTAAGTCTAGTTAAAAATATAAAATATAAGTACAGTTAATAATGAAAAAAACTTTCACTTAATAAGTCCCTCTATTTTTTAGAAGAAAATAAATGAATTGTGGAATCCAAAAGCCATGTGCCCTTCGACAAGTAAACTGACAGGTTAGAAAAACCCAGGAACATGTGAAGCAGTTAAGGAAAGGAGCCTTATTCATAAACACAAGTATGTAGAGAAAGCCACACTTTGACACCGTGTCAAGATGAACCAGAGACTCACCTTTAGCAGAGGATAGTTGATACTCGCCACCCACATGTTGGTAAATGGAGCTTCCAAAACAATAGCATCTACTGGGCATCCTAGAAAATTTTAAAAAATAAATCACAATAACTCGTCATAGCAAAACCAAGCCAAAGACACCAGGTTGTAGCACAGTGGTAGTGTCTTGCTTATCATGGGTGAGACACTGGGTTTGATGCCCAGGGCTGTTAAATAAAAAAGAAAAGAAAAAAAAATTGAAGCCCGGGGACATTTTTTATTGGAGTTTGAAAGAAAAACAACAGGTCACACTAGAATGTGGCTCAGGCAAGCTTTAAATCGTGGCATCTGCTGGAAGCAAGGGTTGTACGAGAGAGAGTCATGCTTTTGAATTAAAAATAGGTCTGTGAGCAGCTGCATTGGGGAGGGGTCTGTAGAGAAAGGGTGTCAGGGCTAGAAGACAGGGTTTTGGTTGTTAGCCAAAAAAGGAAGCTATAAAGAGAGAAAAGGAAAACTTATATTTTATATTTTTCTCAGTGAAAGTGGACAGGCTTAGCAATGAGGATTTGTAAGCAGCTGCCAAACAAAAGAAAATTTTAAGCAATTTAGTTTTGTGATTTTTTAAATTTCTTAGCACCACTAGGGTAATTCATGCTTTTACTCATCCAACATTCCTATACATGGGGTAAATGCTAATTTGTGGTCTTTAAACAAATGGCTTGGTCACATCTATTCACAGTGATTCCAATTCATGGAACCAGGAAAGAAACCTGTGTTTCAGATTTTGAGAAAGCGATACTCAGTTCTCTTGAGAAACACGGGCATAAATATTGTGAAGAAGGGCTGCAGAGGACAGTCTAGCTACCGTTATCATTTCAGAATATATTATTTTCCTATCCTATAATTTACATTAACAGCACCATAGAAAGTAGACTCTTCTGGTGATACTGGGGCTTGTAATGTAGCCCAGGTTACCTTCAAACTCAAAATATTCCTGCTTCAGCCTCTTCAGTGCTGGGATTACAAGTGTGTATAACCATGCCCAGCTAAAAGAACTCTTTGCAAGTAACTCTATTTTCTTAGTATTTATAATTTCACAACCCAATAAAGCAGTATTTATACTACTAAAAATTCTTTTTGAAAATTTGTATTTTTAATTTTTTTAAATTTGAATGTATGAATTTGCCTGCATGTAAGTGCACTGACTGCATGCAGTGCCTGTGAAGGCCAGAAGAGGGCTTCAGATCTCATGGAACTGAAGTGTGAACAGCCATGTGGGTGCTGGGACTGAACCCAGGTCCTCAGTATGAGCAGCAAGTGCTCTTAATTGCTAAGCCATCTACCCAGCCCCCCAGCTAAAAATTCCTCAAAAGTGTTCATGTCTTCTAATTATTTGAAATAATTCATTTGTTATGTAGGTGCTGAGTGATGGAGGCTTTCATGTCTTGTCCGTTAACTACAGATGTATGTGTTAAGAACAGTATGCAAAGATGTTTCAGTGAGCAGGAGGCTTTTGATGACCCCTCAGTTTGGTGGTGATACTGTGTTTGCCTCTTCTTGCTGGCAGGGATTGGAAACCCTACGGGGACACCAACACTGGAGGCTCCTTCAGGGTCTTGGGCTCAGAGTATACACAAATTTCATAAAAACCTCCTGACTTTATATTTTCTCACCTACCTCAATTCAAGAAATTATACCATTTAAGAATTTTATCTCACCTTTCTCCTCTAATGCTCTCGCGGTATTTGTTGCAACACTGTAAATTAAAAACAGTTAGTGCACATGTGAAGCGTGGCAGTTGACTGAACAGCACAGCTGCAACATCCAAAATCAATGTTTCATGAAAAAGCTCTGGGCATTCTGCCTGGAAAATCTATACAAACACAAACTTGCACAGGACTTCAAAGCATTCCACAGACCCTAATTTAAGGGTCTTTTTCTTTAATATATCCATGGATTGTTCCAGAATAGAGCTTAAGGGATGCACTCTCGTCTCACAAGCTGGCATACTGAGAAGGCAAACTCTCTCTCCATCTCTGGAATGTGAGAGAACAGAGAAGAATGTGGGTGTCCTAGCTCAGTGTCCCTTCACTACTTGTTACGTCTTTGATAGGATACAAAAGTTCCAAGGACCCTCCAAAGAAGGCCTCTTCAGGTCCCACTTACCCTGTACCCAGAGAGTGGCCCCACAGACATACTGGGGTGCTTCCACTTCTTGCCTTCGTCCATTCATAGACACAAATAGCATCCATGGTCAGTCCTGCCTCCGTGGGCGTCCCTGTAGAGTCTCCAAACCCTGGCAGCAAGAAAAGGCAAATGATATCATTACCTCCAAACTGAGAGGTCATCAAAATCCTCCTGCTTGCTGTTGTCCCCTCACATGAGCCTGAAGCTTTGGACCCCTACATGAGCCATAATTTCACATCACTCTGGTGGTGGGCTGATGGTGGAACAGAGTAGGGCATCGAGGACTTCCTGCTGTTGGGCAGCAGTTTCAGTCTCTCCCCACAGCCCCTCCCCTGAGGTCCCAGGTTGTACATGGCAGAGGCTTTGCCCCTTATGCTGGGGACAGGGGAGGCCTCTGCTATCTGCAGAGTCTGGTCTTGGGAGGATGGATTCTCTAAATGGACCTCCCACCTCCCCTGAGCACCAGCTGTGGTCCTGGGCATCCAGGCCTTGATGTTGGACCTCTCCCATTCCCAGGCACCAAGACGTTTCCCATTATTTTTCCACTGCTCTTCTACAGGCCCAGTGTGCCTTCACCTGTGCCCTAAGTCAGCTTCTAGAGATAAAAATCACAGTCTGAGAAGTTAAAAAAAAAAAAAAAAAAAAAAAAAAAAAAAAGCCAGATGAGCATAAGCTACCTTATTCTTACTGATGGCCCAATGTTCCCAAGGGGGACGCCTGGTGCTGGTGTCCGTGGTGGGCTGAGCTGTGTCACTGTTTTACACACTGAAGTCCTAACCCCAGGACTCCAGAATGTGGCTACAGTTTGGATCTGCACAGCATGGGTGCATTTACACAAACGCAGGCAATACACTTATAACTATAAAATAAAAATAATTTAAAAAATTTTAAGTATATATTATATCTTAGAATATAACTTTGAAATTATATGTCTATTATAATTTTTGAATATTGTTTACTGACAAAATTGTACTACCAAACTTCAACAAGAAATGTCTCACTGTTCCTATAATGTGGGCTTGCTAATAAAATATTTTTAAACTTTAGAAAATCCTCCTGCTCACTGAAACATCTGTACACACTCTTCTTAACACATACCTCGGTAGTCAACAGACAAAACATGAAAGCCTCCATCACTCAGCACCTACATAACAAATGAGCTGTTATCACTTCAAATAGTTAAAGACAAGAACAGAAAAGGCTCCTCCTCAATACACCTGTGTACCTAGTTGTGATGGAGAAAAAGATGTGTTTCTGAAGGGCTGGGATGTAGCTTGTGCCAGCACAGGCTACCGTGTTCAAGGTACTTGGTTTGAGTTCCAGAACTACAGAGATATATTTTTCAAATCTGGAAATGAGACTTCATAAGAAAGATGGAAAGTAGCCTGGCAGAGTAGGGTCAGATGCCTAGGGCACACCCTGGCCCCACCACTCACCAGTCACGTGACCTTGGCCCAGTGATTTAATATTTGAGTATGTACATACTATGCTGAAAAGTGAGAAACAATGTGACCTCGGGCTGCTGGAGGGTTATATGAATGATGTATCAACGCACCTGATTCCATGTAAATGTCTCCGTGGGAATTCTCTAGACCTGTAGGCGTAGCTCAGAGGTAGAACATTTGCCTAGCATGTACAAAGCCCTAGGTTTGATTCCTAAGAACACACATAGAACAAAAGAATGAATGAATTTCCCTGAGAATAAGAACACTACACAGAGTTGTAGAAGAGGCAAGGAGAGACGGAAGATGTTTATATTCAATATGATCAGATAGAAGAGTTATTTCAATTAAAAAATAAAGAGAAGCCGGACGTGGTGGCATACACCTTTAATCCCAGCACTTGGGAGACAAAGGCAGGTGGAGGATCTTTGTGAGTTCAAGGCCAGCCTGATCTACAGAGCAAGTTCCAGGCCAGCTGGGGGTACAGGGAGACCCTGTCTCAAAGAGACCAAAAATAAAATAAAGAGAATACCACTTGAATATATGAAATCACTGCCCGGCCCCAAGTAGATAAAGAAGGAAAGAATATAAAAGCATAATTTTATATGCATTGAAATACAATAATAGATAAATAAGAGAGACATTTTAAAAGGGGCATTTTGCAGATAAAGAAACAGCTGTGGAGGGTTTCAGCAACTGGTTCAAAGTGGTTAGAGGCAAAACCGAGATGCCTCCTGGGCCTGTTTACTCTGCATGCCCCACTGCCCACAGCAGAGAACACTTGTGGTCAACCCTCATCGGGCAGCTTCTGCATTCAAATTGAACTAGAAGTGAGAATCTAAATGGAACTTTTTCAGTCTTGATCCAGACCACATTACCTCCAGAAACTTATTCAACACACACAGAAGCTAAGTGCCAGGGAAGCGGAAGTGGAGCTGTCGCACCATGGGGCTTGTGGCGCCCTACGGTGAATAAGAATAATAACAGATCCTCACCCCCAGGAAAATATACAAAACAAGGGGGGAAAAAGGTGCTTTAAGTTTTCTGTAGCAATACTATTTAAAATTATTCAGAAAAATTTTATTACAACAGCAGTGAAATAGCATTTATGAATAAATTGAAATGAGCGTAGTCTTTAAATCGGTCATTGTGATAGCCACATAAAACTTGAAAAATATTTATAGAACAGCATCAAAAGAACACAACATGAAATTATACATAGATTTGGGGTTAGAGAGATGGCTCAATGGTTAAGAGCACTGGCTGTTCTTGCAGAGGACCTGGTTCTGTTCCTAGCACCCACATGGTGACTAACAACCATCTGTGACTCCAGTTCCAAGGGATTCAACACCCTCATCTGACCTCCTCAGGCAATGCACGACACAGGTGCACTTACAAACATGCAGGCAACACACTCATACACATAAAATAAAAATAACAAAAAATCTTTTTTAAAAATATACATGGATGCAATCACAGTAATGTGTATATAAAAGAGAGAAAATATCAGTGGAGAATGAACACAAGTGAAAGTACCTGGACTAGAGGAAGGGTAGAAGGAAAAGAGGGCAGGAGGGAGGGAGAGAGAGAGGAAGGAAAGGAGGGAGGGTTAAATGGAGGGAGGGAGGATTTGGTAACAGAGAATTTTGTTTTTAAAGAAATCACCCATCCAAAGGAAGAAAGGACTGACTCAGAAACTTTGTGGAGATGAGATTTAAGTTCATAAAAGGGTTTTGGAACCCAGAGTGGTCCCCATGTGTTTTGATCCCCATAGGCAATGGAGGAAGAGAAGTCTACTGGTGAGACTCTAGGCCCCAGGCACACAACACCCTGAGCAGCACCCAGGAGACTGATCTCTCCCAAGACTATGGCCCTGAGGGCCTGAAGGAGAGCTCGTGACTGCAGTCCAGACAGGACTCATGGGGACTTGGAAAGCTGGTGGCCTGCGGCCTCACAGACGTACCTTTGCCAGCTTAATTCTGTGAGGAGCTGCCCTGCAGAAAAAAGAGGTAGAAAAATAAGCAAGAATTAGGAACTACAATGACAAATTAATTAAAAGTCATTCTCAGACTTCAGGCATCTGATCCCATACCGGTCTTTTTGTTTATTTATTTATTTTTATTTTTTTATTTATTTTTATTTTTATTTTTTTTTTTTTACTTTTTTAAATTTTGAGACAGGATCTCACTATGTAGCCCTGGTTGGTTTGGAACTCACTATGTAGACCAAGCTGGCCTCGAACTCACAGAGACCTACCTGCCTCTACCTCCTGAAGACTAGTATTAAAGGCCTGTGCTACCAAGGCTGACTTAACACTGGTCTTTAAAGTGAGAGAAATAAATGGCTAGGAGAGAGAGAAATGTTTGTTGATGGCAAAGTCAGCTTCTCTGTGTCACAGTAGATGAGTGAGGGGCCCGCTGTTGCTGTTTTCTCTTCCTCCATCAAGTATCAAATGCCTGGGCCTCTCAGAGCTTGCAAACATGAGCATTTGATGAACTACTAATAACCCACCTCCTCTCAGTTCTATGTAGCAGAATTTATCTCTAGAGTTACTTTAGAAGCTAAAGGAAAATGAGTTTTAAAAACATGGCTTTTCAGAACCCAGGAGGATGGGATCAATTCTGCCATCTGTATAAGATGAAATGAAGAAGGATTTTCCCTTTCAAGCACAAAAACCTTTTCCCTAAAAATGATAAATGACAGCATCTTCTCTCACATTAACAGAAGAAAGTAAAGAATTATCCAAAAGGCAGAAAATTCTTTCAAAAACATTTGAAATTTGCCATAGAGCCAAAGTTGTTAATGTTAGTAAGCCACAGAATCCTTTGAGGCTCTAGTTAAGGCTATAAATCCATTTCATATATATCTCCATCCTTCAAATTCTATGTATAATTTTGGGGATGAGTTTGTAAACCCTACAGACCCTTACAGACCTGAAGTTTAAATCCACTCATTCTGATACACTGGCAAGGTCCCCCGTGACTTCCCATTAGAGGAATGCTGCTCAGCACTCAGTATTTTGAGTTCAGTACAGCTGACTACAAGCTGAGACTTGAGGGTAGAAGCTAAGGAGGGAGTGGCCCATAAATCCGGGTCAACTGAGAACAATTTCAGATTCACACAGAGGCACAGGCACGGCAGTGTGGTTGCTGATCCTTAAAATAACTATTCTGTAACACTGTCCAACTTCACACAACCAGAACAAAGTTAAACAGGGCTGAACGTCATTCAGTTTCACTGAAAATCCCAGGGAATGTGATTCTAAAATGGACAGAGCAAGCACCTTGAGAAAAGACAAGTCTTAAAAAAGCCATCACCTGACAGAAAATGACAAAGAGACACAGGCAAGCTAGCCAGCAGGCGGGCTCCAGAGCCTGTCATTTGGTTTGCAGTGTCCCTCCAGAGATGGGGGAGTTTGGAGCTGCACTGCCCCTCCCCCAAGCAGAGCAGTCCTGGCTGATAATCATCAGGGTGAGGAAAGACTTTGACAGCACATCAAAGGACAACAGGATTCTGGGAGGCAGCTTTGTGACAAAGCCAGAGAGGGACCACAGGGACAGGGCTGAGACATGAATATGTTAGACTGGAATTTATCCGAGTCCCCACTCCTGAGGTCAGAATTGCAGACATCTCTTAGGAGTCAGAGTTTGGATGAACTGAACGAATGCTAAACAAAGGACTCTCCACTGAAATCTCCTGATGTGGAAACTGCTTTTTCCCAGAATGCACACCCAGCCCCTTTTCAGTCATCCACGGGTTTGTCAACCTGAATAACTATCAGAGAGTGTCCATTGAGTATTTGGAGACTATTTGGGACAAGCAAGCATTGCAATGGGAATGCTCACAGTGCAGGAAGCTATGCGCATACTGAAAAGGGTGCAGGCCAGGGCAAGCCTTCAAGGTCAAAGGAGGAGGATTGCAGAAGCTATTTGGAAACCATTATTCTTGGCTACAAGGATTAAAAACAAGAGTGGCACCAGTCTGAGGGCGAAGGGACAGTGGCTGGGTAGATGTTCTTACACGAGGACTGGGGGTTGGAGTTCTAGCAGCCCCTGTGTAAGGTTGTGAGTCTAGCAGTCTTCTGTGGACAGTTCTTGTCTCTCAGCAGACATACATGAATGAGACCACTCTTTATAGCCTGTTTTCTTGGTTAAGGCTTTAAAAAAAAAAATAAAAATAAATAAAAATAAAAACCTGATTCCATTTCTATTCAATCCATCATCTTGGATGTTCCTGTGAGTAAAGAAACCACTGCCCTCATTGATCCCAGATTTTAGAAGAATTTTTTTCTTCCTTTTATATAGAACTCCCTACATATAGAATTCTTTTTTAAAGTTTTTCCTAGAATACCTTCGATTTCAACAAAAGACTACAAATATGTGAAACCATGTCCACAGAGTTGGAAACTGCCTTCACTCCCCACTGCTCAGAAATACTCTTTTTTTTTTTTTAAAGACAGGGTCTCCTTGTAGCCCCAGCTGACCCGGAACCCCTACTTAGACCAGGCTGGCCTCAATCTCACAAAGATCCACCTGCCGCTTCCTCCCAAGTCTGGGATTAAAGGTGCACGCCACCACACCCAGCTCAATACTCTTAATCGCTATAAAAATTTTTTTAGAAAAGAAGAAAAAAAAAATCCAAGCAGAGACTCTGACCTGTGTTCTGCACTGCCGTGGAGATAAACAATAATGGGGTTTCCATCACGAAGGGCGGCTTCGTACCAGCATCGGTCCTTCCCCTTAGCATCCTCCTCCCGGCAGCTGGGGACCGTGTGCCTAAAAAGCAAACAGAGGTTTACAAGCCTGCAGAGGCAGTAATTCTCTCTTTCCATATCATTATGAGAAAGATTATGTTGAAAGGGGAATAGAAAGCTATGTGTGTGCATATTCTAAATGTATTTCTAAAGTTTTTATCTGAATAATATATGCATAAGCTAATATTAAAATCTAATATCCTGAAACAGCTCATGATGAAAACTTCTACTGCCCTACCCTACCACCCAGGCAGAGGCAACACCCTTTCACCATGTACTGGTTTAATCCTCTTAAACTGTGTTTCTGCTAAGCTTTTAAGACTTCTAAGACTTCTTAGTTCTGAGGTACAGGCCATTTAAAAGATAAAAAAAAAAAAGGTAGAAATAAGTAAAAGATAATAGATATTAACCATCTGCCTTGATATGGCTGAAGACACAAGTTAGAAACCCAGAACTTGAACATGAAGCCAAGCTATTTTTTTTCTTGCTTTGTAGTCAGTATATTAAAAAGGCATGGATATGTTTCAATAGTTGCTTAAGTTCTAATACTCAGACTTCAGCATGTGAACATGTGGTGATTTTAGCATACAATCAAAGATGGTTAACATAATGTGCTGTTCCCACCATTAAATTATAGTTACTTCAGAATATGAGTCAAATGCTTTAAAGTTGGCCTGTGAGGAACTGGAGAGATGGCTCAGTGGTTAAGAGCACTGGCTGTTCTTGCAGAGGACCCAGGTTGGGTTCCCAGCACCCACATGGTAGCTACAACCATCCCTAACTCCAGTTCCAGGAATCTGATGGCCCTCTTCTGGCCTCTGTGGGCATTGTGCAACATGGGTACACTTACATACATGTAGGCAAAACACTTAAATACATGAAACAAAAATAAATGTTTTAAAATTTTTAAGTTGGCCTGTAACATGCCTGAGGAGCCTTCCTGGATTATATATGCAAATCACTTCTCCATATACAGACCTCTTCACTTTAATTTCTAAGATACTTAGCTCTGGGGGTTTCTACTCAAGGGAAGCCACCCAATCCTACTAAAGAAACCAAGTGACCTAGTAATTTTAAAGACCTGTGTTCCAGTACTTCCATCTTGTTAAACTAGTGAAAGAACTTTGAAAATGCAAATGCCTCCCTGTACCATTTCACAGGAGACCTGCAGGACTGAACAAGAGGTTACAAATCTTCAGTCCTCTCAGTCACTAAGGGACAGAAAGCCTGCCATCCCAAGGACCTCGGGAACATAGGCACCCCTGGCCTCCAACTGAGTTGAACACAGCTGTCTCATCAAACCCATGTGGCAAAGAATCAAACTAAAAGCTAGACTGTTCCTGAGGATTAGGAAGAAGTTGTATGCACTTGTTCCAGAACATTCTATGGTTGGAACTTCAAATTCAAAGAAATGAAAGCCAATGAGTAGTGTGTGTGGAGCAGGGGGCTGATGGGAAGGGTGGAACCAAAGTCCAAGAGCAGTATTTAAAAGACTTCATACTCCAAAGCAAAATTTCTGTAAAATAAAATTGAGCAGGGGAGCTTTCACAATAAAAAGAAGGGTGTGTGGAACTGCTTCCAGAAGCTTCTACAGAGGATAAACCTCTGCACAGGCAGGCACCACAGCCCTGCTCCCTTCTACCCTTCTAGCAGGAAGTCCTGCTCCCTCAAGCAACCTGATGTCTAATCAACACACTCACCAGATGCCCAACAGCACCCCAGGCTCAGGCCTGAGGTAGAAGTTCACTGTGTGAGCAATCTTTGACTCAGGTTTCTTTAAATCCACAAGAAAAGGGGCTTTATCTGTAAAGCAGAAATCATGATCAGCTCAGAATCAAATTCCTTGACTGTTAATCACAATTTTAAAAAGGGATTCACCTTTGTAGGTGACTAGATGTAAGTTCTAAGTTTCAAACTAAGATATAAGAGAGATCATGCATCTGCATCCTTACTCAGTCTAAATACAGGAAACCATTTCCCCAAAAAGGTTAGCGGGAACAAGCAAAAACAAGCAAGCCAGCAGGAAGCATCCTTATTATTAGCCACAGGGCAAGATACATCTAAGATTGATGTACAGCAGAGGGCATGAGCTAGGATAGTATTATTCTAGGGAAGGAAAAAAATAGTAATCTCTCCTTTCTTCCCTCCCTCCCTTCTTCCCTCCCTCTTTCCCTCTCTCCCTTCTTTGCCTTCTATAATTAACGCAGGTAACAAGAGGCAGAGGTATAGGGGTGATGTTCAGTAAATAGAGCTCAGAGGAGTTGCACAAAAATGAGGACCAGAGTTTGGACCCCCAGCACCACATAAAAGCCAGGTGGACATGGCAGTTTCCAGTCTCTGCACCAGGGAATCAGAGGCAGGGGATCCTGGGGCAAGTTGGCCAGCTGCAGTTTCAGCAAGAGACCATGCCTCAGTAAACGAAGTGGCCTACACACACAGACACAGACACAGACACACACACACACACACACACACACACACACACACACATACACATACACATCTTCCTCTATTCCCAGCCATTTGGAAGGATTCGTGCTAACCTCCAGAGTCCATATTGAATAGGTTTCAGCCCCCTTAAGTGTAGCCACAGTTTATAACAAGTAATTGTGTCATGACCTTAAGTTCAGTAAATTCCTTATTTGGGAAAATGTATGTAGAAATATTCATGGAGAGTATATACTTACAACAATTAAAATAAATCAACATGTTCATCAGACGAGGGAAGATATGTTCTTTCAAAGATTTACTCGTAAAGCTTCGGTGCACAGCAACAATTTTTCTTCCCAATGCTGAGCAGGAATGTGGAAAAGATCTATAAAATATTGAGACATTAACAAGGTCTCCCAAATCAGTCCTAGTTTTATCTGGATTTGCTCTTCTCTTCAGACTTAAATCCAATTTCAGAGGCTAACCCTGGATCTTGGCACGGAACCAAAATCCTTTATACAGCTGCGTGCAGTTGTCTAAACTGGCACTAAGGGGCAGCCAGGTGAGGAAGGCCGTCAGGTGTGAATGGGAAGGCAGGATGTGTGTGTCATGGTGAGCAGCCCATAGGAGCCCTAGATGGGACCTCAAAGTCCTAAGTAAATAGATCCAAACAGCTGAGCCAGAGTTACGCTTTATATGATGCCACAGCTCAGTGCTCTGTTAGTTCTGCGAGGACAGCCATCAGATTCACTCTCCTGACTGGGTCTTAGGAAGAAAGCAGCCCATGAGAAAAGATCCCACTTCTGAAGTGATATCTACAGGAGGGGGACCCTTGAGGAGCCAGTAAAAGAGATAGGGGAAGGGCCAGAGGGGTTCCAACAGGGATAGAACCTGGACAGGGGTCACACATCTTCCTTCTTTCACTGTGCCCTGCAACATGAACACCGGAATGCCACCAACAGCCCACTAAGACCACTTCTGTCTTGAGCCACGTTTTTCATGAAATTCAAGACTGTGTCCCACTTTTGAAAGGTGAGAGACACAAAAGGTTAGCAGTAGCCTCTCCTGCCTCTGACTTTTATCTACATCATCCATTATGCAAATCTTTTTCCCTATGGTGATTAGTCAACACTAAGTGCTTGGGGGTGGGGGTTGCCCCATTCTTCTGCTTGACCAGAGGGTGTTAGATCATTACCTTGCTTTGTAAAGGAGGAGTCTCAGAAGCAGAAAAATCCTTCCCAAGGTCACAAGCCAATAAATGAGCCACAGCCCCCAGGTCTGCCTGACACCAGCATCCTGCTGTAATCTCAAAGAGCTGTCAGAGACTCCCCCCCCCCAAGTTCTACTCTCCACCCATGTAAGCAAAGAGAACCCGAGGAACAAGGCTGGCCTCCACCAAACTTCCCCAAAGAATAGTATTTTAGAATCTCCTTTCCCTCTGCCCCCTGCCCTGGCTCAGAATCCCTTCCTCTTCCTCTTGGCAGGAGCCCTCTGTTGTGAAAGTAATCAAAGAAAGACTTCTGAAAAATTAATTCTCCCTCAAGTATTGATGACTTAAAAATCAAAGCACACATCTCTGTTTGAGAGAGGCAGGAAGGAAGAAGGTGATGAATCTCTGATGGATTTCTGGCACTTCTTCCAGAAGCAGAAAATATATGCAGGCTCAGAGCAATGGGCAGCTTTTCAAATATACCACATATGGGAGGCTGCCTACTCAGAGAACCAGCAAGAAAGACATGAAGAGGGTTGTTTCATAACACTTTAAAACAGCCCCCATGAAGGCAGCAGGAAAGACAGGACATTGCTGTCTAGAGATAAAAAAAAATCAGAACCCAGAGACACTGCTTTGAGCCACAGATCAAGGTAACTGGGACAGACACAGAGGAGCAGGCATCCACAAGGGAGGCCTTCCTTCCAGTGGGCACTCCTGCTTGCTGTCTCCAGATGCCTGCACTCCAGCTCCCTGCCTGCCAGCCTCCCCCTAAGTTATCTTTTGAAGGTAGGCAGGGTAGTCTCCTGCTAACTTACCTTTTGAAGGTCTGCTTGGGAAGCAGAGACAGTGGAGGGAAATATGTTGGGGGGGGGTTGTTTGTTTTAAGGAATAATTTATACAGGACTCTTTTCTCAAATAGCTCAAGGCGTTTCATTGAGAAGCATTGTAGGAAGAGAATAGAGTGACCTGATCCCCAGTATCAATAATGCAAAGGTGCTTCTTTTAACTAAGGAGTTGTCAGTTTGACTTCCCTTACATCAGTAGGGGATCAAAAGTCACTAGGGGCTAACAGACCTGATTTGAGCAGAGGATGCGGGTTCAGCCGGATCCCCGCTACAGGCTGGGCACATCAAACAGCCACCTTGGCACTTTGGTATTCTCTCAACTGCCTTTTGATCAGCTGTGGCTGTGACTGCATTGTGCCCCAGAGGGGCCAGAGAACCTTGCTGGTGATTCTTACTGGTGAAGCCTGCTGGAGTGCAAGCTGAGATAGAGAGAATTATCCCTGCCCAGAGGTGTCCACAAACCAATTTCTGGGAGGCCAAATCAAACTACAGTTAACCAGACAACTACCCTAAATATTCAGACATGTTTCACCTCCATCCCATGTGCTGATTCACACAGCCAACATGTGGTGATCACAGCACCAGGTCACACCCTCCCAACCAGGTTCCACCTCACCATCTTTACACCCTTCATGCACCCAGGTGTTTCCCTCTGGCATGGCATCTCTATCCAGGTCTGCTCTCCATGCCCTTCCCACTCATTATGATCTGGCCTGTTTGACCCTGGGTTATTGGTTATTCAGTTGTTTCCCCATAATCAGCCCATCTTTACCACTGTGTCCCAGGGCCCAGGAACCACACAGCATATACAGCTTAACATCCCTCTCTGTCTAGCACAGGGCCAATTTCAATAAGAATTTGTTAACCCACACATTAAAGACTACAAGATGTGTTTTGTTTATAAGAAGAAAGCAGCAATGCTTACTTGGGGAGGCCAGAAGGGACAGAGGGCTCCATCCTTTTAGTTATTTTTTGTTTTTTTTAATACTCTTTATTTAATATATTCATAATATTTTGCAGTTATAAATTTTCTAATGACAGAAAGTACAATAAAATGCTTCATTTTTAAAGCATCAATAACTATCTTTCCATATTTTTACTTGTAAGCTAGTCTAGTAAGTTGCTATATGAAACAAGATGCAGCAAACTGTAGAATATATTTGCTTTTAAACTATTTTTAAATTATTTATTTAATAACCACATGATTAGAAGAAGCATTTCATTACAACAGCGTTGACATATTCGATAACAATTTCCAGAGCAAAGATGCATCTCTTTCAAAATTGGCTGTAAATTTTCAGGTTCACAGTTCAATTAATAGAGTTATATGATATTGAACTGAGTATCAACCCTGTAAGACATAAAATTGAATGGGTTTTTAACCTTTAAAAAATAAATCTATACTCACTGTGTAGACCAGGATGGCCTTGAACTCACAAAGATCCACTTGCCTCTGCCTCCCAAGTGCTGGGACTACAGGATTGCGCCACCACGCCCGGCTAGAAAAACTCATTTTTGATGCAACTAACACTTAGATGTTTGCACATGGGTCTCTAATCTCTATATATCTGATTATTACTAGTCACAGTCAGTTACTTTCTGAGATCCTTTACTTTTTAACTACAATCAAAAATTAGTCAACATGAGCTCTGCAAGAGCCAAGACTTCTGCCTGTTTTGTTTACTCTCATGAGTCCAAGACCCGGGTTAGCACCTGATAGGAGACAGCCTATACTATGCAGAGGATAAGTAAGTTCACCAGCCTACTCCTGGGAGTTCTCTACATATCACCTATGATAGAAATGTAATAATTTGGGAGACACAAGGGAAAATGAGGAGGAAATACTCTTCAGCTTCCCCCGACCTCTTTTCTGAGCATATTTTCTATTTTTCTAGTTTAAACTACTTGTAAGTAAAGACACATGGTGCCATCCACCTAAGGCAGTAACGATCTGACAAATTTTTTAAAATAAGTGAGTATACTACTAAGGCACTAAAACACAATTACTGAAGATCCTGCATGATTAAGTGTTCTCCCTATGCCATATCGCAACAGACAGTGTTACACAGGGCTGGGCACTGTAAGTGCTCCATGAATATTGGCTAATCCAAACTTACTTAGCTCAAAGAAGTAAGTAGGTCTCTAGATACCGACAGGGTCTGTGTCTCAGCCTTAGCACAGCTTATAGTAGATCAATACTCTTCCCACTCAGATGAAGAAGCTAGCATTTCATTCTTTCAGGAAGCATTTCTTTTTTAATATTTTATTTATTATGTTTATTTTTTGTGTATGAGTATACTGCCTGCATGTATGTACGTGCACCCATGTTGGGCAATGCTCGCTAAGGTCAGAAAAGGACAATTGTTAGCTGCCATGTGGGTTCTGGGAATAGAATCCAGGTCTTCTGCAAAAGGAGTCAGTGCTCTTAACCGCTAAGCCATCTCTCCAATCCAAGAAAGCATTTCTTGAGAGTTGCCCTTCACTAATCAGTAGGCAAGTGGCAGAGGGTCCTCTGTTGGCAACAAAGTAGCTGGCTCTCTGCCTAGTAAATGTTCTTTCCTGCCCAATGAGTTTTTGTTAAACCAACCAACCACCAGTTCTATACAAAAGGAAGGTAGGGTGTCATCTTTCCCAGCAGCCATTACAAGGGGGAAGGTATGGATGTGGAAGTGGCTGGACCAGTGTTCACTGACCTCTGCACTAAGCAATGGAGGGAACACAGAGCAAGGATACCCATTGGTCATCATCCCTGGGGCTTTCCAAAGAACAGTC
Organism: Nannospalax galili; assembly: GCF_000622305.1. Lineage (NCBI taxonomy): Eukaryota > Metazoa > Chordata > Mammalia > Rodentia > Spalacidae > Nannospalax > Nannospalax galili. The sequence continues at coordinate 946,848 of NW_008335287.1, forward strand.
TCCTGCTATGACTAACTCTGGAGTAGTTTGTAACCAGCATAAATTAAAATGAAATAGAAAGAAATGTAACAAATGTGCCAAGACCTTTCCATGTCAACAAAGCAAAAGGAAATACACACATATCCCAAACCAGTCTCCAACCCAGTACCCATGGTCAGTGCAAATAAGATCAGTGATACCGTGCTGATGGTGCTGATCAAGTCATGAAAGATGACTGTTCACACCACAGATTCATGGGAGAAAGGGTGGTTAAAAGCAAGCAGAAATAAAAAGGATGATAGACATTTTCCGATTTAAAGAATGTTGAGAACTTGACATGTGTAACCCCGTATGTAGTGATTTCAATACAACTGCAGTTCAGCAAGTCCTTTAAATGCATGCCTGAGGATTCACACTTGGGGAGCCAAGCAGTAACTATCTGATCTTTCTCCACCCACATAGGCCCTTTCCCTAAAAAGATGCCATCTGAGAGTGCTATTATTGCCACCATTATTATTAATATTTAAATCCATCCTGTATAGTAGTAAACTGAACAGATCAGAGACTGATTTAGGAACCTGAACCATCCTTTCGGAATCTCTTATTTCCAAAGCCCTCAAAAGTTACAAGTTCCTGAAACGCCAAACTTACATGCAAGTCGTGCTGGTCTAGGTATGGTTTGAAGATGGGGATAAATCATCCCCAAGAATCCTGGAGTTCTGCCAACCTCGGTCCCTAGAGCTTGGCCTCTGGCCCGCAGAGGACAGGGACAGGTTTTGTCTCATGATAGTCAGATAGCTCCCTCGCCCCTGCCAAATCCCAGGCAACCAGAGCTGTTGAGAACTGAGAACTGAGCTGTCTGACCCGGCTCCGAGGTGCCCCTGCGCCCACAGCGCGCAGCTCCCTCGCCCCTGCCAAATCCCAGGCAACCAGAGCTGTCGAGAACTGAGCTGTCTGACCCGGCTCCGAGGTGCCCCTGCGCCCACAGCGCGCACTCACCGCAGGTTCCGCCTGACCATGTCCCACCAGGCGGCCACGCAGCTGCAGGCGGGGGCCGGGGGCTCCGCAGCCGCCTCGCAGTCCGGAGCATCCATTCCGCGTGGTTGAGGCGCTGCCTGCGATGCGAGAGCTGCCACCCTGCCACCGGCGGCCGCACCCTCTCCTCCCCTGCTGCGCAGACTCCCGCCCTCCTCCAGCGCGCCAGGAGACAGGCGGGGTGCGTGGCCACCCGGGTTGTGCAGGCAGCAGCAGCTGCAATCGCCCACCCATCGAAGGAGCTGGGGCCTTCTCCCTGTGCCGCCTACTCAGGCCTTTCCCATGCAAAGGCCCACAGATGTAGAATACAAACAAAACATCCTGCGCATAGATACATAGACAGAACGGTACCATTTTGTTTTCCATTTTATTTTACATTGATTTTCATTATGTATCCATGTGAGGGCTGGCTGGTGCTCGCTGGTGTGGGACCTGCAAGATAAAGTAAAACTTTTTTATGACAGTATTAAAGGCAAGTTTGATAGGCATGGTTTACAAGATCCTCCTAATATTACTGTCACAAGAATTTCTTTTGGGTCAAGAAATGGTTGCTCTGTCCATGGGGTTATGAACTACACAATTACTCCATATGTACAAAATTGAAATGTTTTTGGTGTTTCATTTATTTTTATTTAGGTGTATGTGTTTGTGTGTCTACGGGTGCTCACATGGACCAAAAGAAGGTCTGGCTCCCCTGAACTGGAGTTACAGTCAGTTGCCTGTCTTGGGTGCTGGGACCCCAGCCCCTGTCCTCTGGAAGAGCATAAGGGCTCCTAACTGCTGAACCATCTCTCCAGCCCTGGTATTTTGTTTACTTCTCAATACACAACAGAACCCCATCCTTGTACCAAGGAGCACATGCCTTTAAAAGGTTGAAGAGGGATAGGCTGTCAGAGCTGCTCCACCAAAGCTACCAGAGCACAAGTGCTGGGGTGAGAAAAAAGAGATGAAGTTTGATGCCAGCATCCAAGCTTTCTCTTAAAAAAAGGTGCAACATCATGAGAGGCCCAAAGTAATTTCCTGTGATACCTGTTCTGTTGGCTTTGACTGTGAGCTCTCAGAAGGTGTGCAAAGATTCCTCTGCTTGGAGAAAATGGATCCCTCTAGAAGAGAAAACAGATTTCAAGGAGAGACCCGTCTCACAAGGACTGGACCATGTGTAGAACTGGCCTAGTAAAAAGAGATTTTATTCAATTTCTCATACATACATACATATATATATATAATGTATATGAATGTATTATCTGCATGTGTGTAAATGCATCCATGTAGTACAATGCCTGTGAAGGTCAGAAGGAGTCAGATTCCCCATAACTGGAGTATGGATGGTTGTTAGCCACCATATGAGTACTGGGAATTGAACCCAGATCCTCTACAAAAACAGCCAATGCTCTCAATCACTGAGCTATCTCTCGAGCCCTCAATTCTTCTTCTAATCACTCTGGCAGTGTCCATTTCATGGAGTGGTACTGGGGTTTTAATTTTAGGCATTCCACATGCTGGGCAGGTATTCTACCACTGAGCTATATATCCCTAGTCCTTTTTACATTTTTAATTTTGAGATAGGAGCGCATTAAATTTCCTAGGCAGGCCTTGAACTCACTCTGCACTCCAGGCAGGACTTGAACTTGTGGCCTTACTGCCTCAGCCTCCAGAGCAGGTGAGATTACAGGCCACCAGGTCCAGCTACAGTATGTCCATTTTCTGATTCACATCAAGATTGAAAAGGAATCAGACTAGAACACACCTGTGTCAACCCACCTGTAGCTGCCTTGTCAGTGGGCTTGGATCCCTGACTGATGAGGCCACTGCAGGTGAGATTTCATAGGGCCACACCTCAGTGATGAGAAATGTTCTTAGGATTCCATCCCAGGAGTTCATGAAGATGGTCTGGAATCTCACAGAACTTGTTCAGAGCAGCTCTGGATGAACCTCTACCTTGTGGTACTAGAGAGAGCAGACGGGGGAGCAGAGACAAGTAGCCTTAGAGGACTGCAGATTTTATTTCCATCTGCTCAAACTGAGAGAGCAGAGGCCAGCCTTTCAGTTGAGCAAGACCAAGAAAGTTGGGGAAGTCTTTGAAACAGTCAGCAAATCTCTGTGGCTAGAAATTATTGTATCATTTTTATAAAATAAGCTCTCAGGATGGAAGATTTTTCCATCCTAAACACACACACACACACACACACACACACACTTTTTTGTTTGCTCTTTCCAGACTGGCCTTGAATTCCTGATCCTCCTGCTTCACGAGAAAATAAGATTCATTCTTTCATTCACTTTTAGGTATCAGATAGCATACTGGGCACTGGAGAAATAGGAACCAGGATCCTAAGTAGAGCAAACTAGGAATCATAATAATATAGAATAGGAATCTTAAAAGTGCCCTGAGGTAGAAATCAGATCAGGGGATACCAGTGCTAGAGGTGGGGAGCAAAAGTTCCTTCTAAAGGGAACATCTGAGGATCATGGGACTAGTTTACATCCCAGCTGTGCTGGTAGCGGCCTGACTACAAATGACCTGGAAATCTGTGAAAAGTGCCTTTGTTTGCATGTTAATTACACCTCAATGACCTGACTCCTACCCTGTGTGGGTTATGGATGAACCCAGGCTCTGATGCAGGCTGGACAAGTGTTCTACCATGGAACTGCAACCCAGCCCCAAACTGACTTTTAGAAAAGGTGACATAAGGGATGTACATATAAATGACCCCAACGAGCATGCCTGTGTCATGTTGTATGAGTGTTAAGACAAAGCCACTTGTACAGAGACTAACAGTTTCTGCTAGGAAAAGAAATCTCAGCTGGCGATAGGATCATTCTTCCTATTTACCTGCCATCATTCTGGACAAAAGGAATGAGAGATAAGACTGTCTGCCAGGCTACCTCCCAGCTGTGGAGATGCTCAGCTGCTGATGAAGCATCTGAAGATAGAGAGCAAACTTCTGGTTTCCTGTTACCTAGAGAATACTTTACCTTGAAAAGAAGGCATCTAACTTCATGTTTTCTTCTTTAAACATGGCCTTATTTCAGGGCATGGTGGCACATGCCTTTAATCCCAGCACTTGGGAGGCAGAGGCAGACAAATTTCTGTGAGTTTGAAGCAGGCCTGGTCTACATGGTGAGTTTCAGGCCAGGAGCTACAGGGAAACCATGTCTCTAAAAAGACTAAAATATATATATATATATAAAATATTATATTATATATAATATACATATATATATTGCTTTATTGAGACATAAATCATATGCCATGAAACTCACACTTCTAAAATGCACAGCTGAGTAATTATAATATGCTCAAAATTGTACAGTATCACCATTAAAGTTAGAGCACAAGCATCACAAAGGAAACCCATACCTATTTCTGATGAGTCACCATTGTCCCTTTCCCTCTGCCCTAAGCAAATGAAAATCTACCTTTGGAACATTGCCTATATATAAAATCACACAATATACAGATTTTTTTGTGTCTGGCTTTTCCCCCTTAGCACAATACTTTCAGTGTTCATCCATGTGTATCATGAATCAATACTTTTTTTTAAACTGACTAATAATATGAATGTATCATATTTTGTTTATCCATTGATGGAACTCTGAATCGATTCCACATTTGGTTAGTCTAAGTAATGCTGCTATTTTGTGTGTAGGGTTTTGTATAGGTATATTTTTTTATTTCTCTTGACCATAAGGCAAGAAACAGAGGGTCCAGAACCTAGGGCAGAAGTTGCTGGGTTATACCATGCAGTGGCTAATCTTCACTGTCCACAAGGATGGGTTTAGAATCACCTAAGAGATAAACCTCTGGGCATTTCCGTGAAGGCATTTCTAGAAGAGGGAAGACCCACCCTGAATACTGGGGGAACCATTCCCTGGGCTGAGGTCTCAGACTGCACAGAATGGGAGAAAACCAGCCGGGCACCAGCATTCATCTTTCTCTGCTGCCTGACTGAGGACAGTGTGGCCAACTCCCTCCTGTTCCTGCTGCCAGGCCTTCCCACCATGGTGGACTGTGCCCTCACACTGTGAGACAAACACAAAACAAAACAAAACAAAACAAAACAAAACAAAACCCTTTGTGCCTTACATTGCTTTAGTGGACATTTTGTCACAGCAATGAGAAAAGCAAATACATATGAGCAAATCAGTATTTAATTTCTGAGGAATTACGAGCATGTTTTCAAAGTGGATCCACTAGTATACAGTACCACCAGCATGGGCACCATGGGAACTACCAAATGGCATTTTTTTTGTCTTGCCCTCCTACCCTCTTTGAGCTTGCCATGCACAGAGAAATTTACATTTTTGATGCTTGTGAAATCTAAATGAAATATCAAGGGGAACTTTGAGGTAGTCCTAGAAGATAATAAGTGAGCAGCTCACAACGTGTATTAAGGGTTTTTTTTTGGGGGGGGTTGTAAATTTTTATTGAATTTTTGTGTATTTCATACAGAACATCTTAATCATCTTTATAGAGCCTGTCCCACTGGCACCCTCCCTTAACCCTTCCCACGTCAGAATTCATACATTCTGTCATTCCTGTTAAGGTCTATTGTGTCAAGTTAGTGTCCCCAGATGTCCCTCAGTGAAAGTTCATCCACTGAGGTCTAGTCAGTCTAGACTCTAGATGAGTTCCTGCCTTTAAGATCAGCTCTTCCTCACCCAGCAGTAATCAGCTGCCAATAATTCTTCAGCTAAGATTGGGGCCTGCTCCCCATTTCCACAGTTCTGTGCTGGGTTTTTGTTTGCTTGAGTTTGCATGGGTCTTGTGCATACTGACACCATTGCTATAAGTTCCTATGAGCAAGGTCCCAGGAGCCTGTCAGACTCTATTTCCATGTGGTCATGCACCTAACAATCCATGTGGTCATGCTCTTACAATTTTTTGTAAATAAATAATTTTTTATTTTCCATGTGGTCATGCTCTTACAATCTTTCCGCCCCGTTTTCCACAATGGTCCCTGAGACCTGGGGAGTTTTATATTGCCTTTGCAGCAGATCTAATTGAAGACAATTTGCCTTATAAGTACAAGAGTGAAATTTGTGTCAGTCTTGTATGCTTTTAGCTTAAAGGGGCAGTTTCTTTGAGGAGAAGTGATGAAGTCATGGGGGCTCTTTGAGCTGAAACTGGAAGTGCTCAAGGGTGTTATCCCTCCAAGGAGCCCTTTGCATCCAAGATGTGACCCTCCCCTCAGTGCCCCCTCACTATTCTATAACAAGGTTATCCTGCTACATGAAGAAAGGCTGCACTATTAAATCCCAGAGTTATCATTTCCTCCTGCCTGTCTGGTTGCTCCTTTTCCAGGATCCTCCAACTGGGCCTTGGAAGTTAGTTATTCTGGGGCTGGTGGTATAGCTCAGTGTAGGAGGTCCTGAGTTCAATATCCCACCAATTAATTAATTAATTAATTAATTAAATGCAAAAACAAAGCAATTTAATGATTCTCCAGGTTCCTTCCTAACTCTACTTCTTTTCTTGTGTTATATATACAAGAGTTTCCAAAAGTATGCTTAGACATTTAGGAGGCTGTGGGCTTATGCACAATAAAATGTTACTTTAGCCAATATTTCATGTCTTAAAAATCTTTCCTTGGCTAATGTTCTTCAGTAATCCTCCAAGATAATTGTAGAGAGAAACTTTTTGCTAAATTCCTTTTGCTTTTTACTTTCCAAACCTGTTCCACTTGCCAGAGACTCTGTCTAAAAAACAGCACCATCACCGTCCCTCAAACCTCCAGTGTGGTGATCATCTTGAGTCTTCTGTTTCCCTAAGTCAGCATTCCCTCTAAATAGAATAGGCCTATGCCTTTATGTGACATTTACTTATTTGACAAGTATTTCCCAAATACATTATATATAGTATAGTTTCCAGCTTCAGAAGCTTATACTTTAATTTTGTGGAGAAGACTAATGCATATAAAAAGCTACACGACAACACAAGAGTCACAAGCAAATCATAAATATGTGCTGTAACAGATAATACACATTACCACAGGCTAATAAGAAACATCTCTGTAGGCTGAAGAGGTCAGGTAAGGATTATAGGGAGGTACTGCTCTGTTGCTTAGAAACAGCCTCAGAGATGGAAGATAATTTTAAAAGGCTTTCCAGAGAGTGCCATAGAATGCTGGAAGATATGTCTAAGCAATCATTTATTCTCATTTTACATAGAGAAAACTGAGACCCAAGCAACACCGAAGGATAGAGATAAGCTGCAGTCACTTGGCACTTACAGAGTGCCCACGGCATATAACACAGTATGGGCTGCATTTATTTGACAGAGCGAGCAAGGCGGGGCTAATTATCAGAGGCCATCAGAACCCAGCAAGAAAGCAACCTAAGTCAAAACAGCACCTGGGCAGGATGGAAAGGTGGGAGGACCAACTTGTAGTCATAAACTGAATACTACTTCCTCTACTTGTCCTTGAAAAGAACAGAATCCAAATGGTTCATTATCCTTCCTGCCTCATGAGTAATCAGGGTGGAAGAATGTACACCTCCAGTGTCCGGTTACATCCCATCAGCATACACAGATGTACAGATAGGAGATTCTGAGGCAATGCTCTAGGGAAGGTGACACACACCTGGATTTTTATGAGGTGGAACCCTGTGGTTGGTTTTTAGGACAACATAGACAGGGAGGGAGGAGGTCACACCATCAAGGAGGATATTTTTTTTCCTGACTGCTACTTCAGGTTGTTTGGAGTTTTGTTTGCTCCCTTTTTTTTTTTTTTAACTTTTTTAACATCTCTATAATAAATTCAATCTCCTTAAGCCAACTTTAGGATTAATAATGATGTAGGACTTTACCTTACAGGCAGTGTAGCAGGAAAGGTAAAGAATTAGGCAAGACCATGGGAAAAAAAAAAAGGCTTTTCCAAAAATGAAAGCACAGAGGCAAAAAAATTAAGGAGACAGAGGAAGTAGCAGGAACTGGATCCTCCATCCTGACACTCTGGGTTTCCAAGTGGGAGTCTTTTAGCTTCCTGGCACCTGTGAGAATGAATCTATTCTCCTTGTTTAGAGAATCTCTGAAGGAAACCCTGTAGAAAAGCATCTGTGCTTCCTTAGTAACCCCCACCCCAGTCCAACAACGTGTGAGCTCTCGGCACAGTTGGCAATTAGCGCAGTTTTTCATCTCCATCTTTAGTTTTTAACCAAGCAGGCAGAGAGCCCAGGGGACAGTCCCCTGGTGGACTGCCCCAACCGTGATGTCAGTCAGCCTGAGGCAGTCTTCCTTATCTTCCCTGGGCCTGGCTTGCTTGCTTGGAATAACCTGCCCCTAGAGAGGAGTTTTAAAATAATAATATGTGTGAAATGAGTTCGTAGGTATGAAAGCTCTTCTTTGAAGCTCATTTTCTCCAGCCTACAATGCACAGTATTGATATTATTTATTAATGAATGTACTTGATACTGTCTGTCTCTGCCTCCTGGGCATATTCACATGCCTTCATTTAAAGGCCAGTCATCAGCATGATGGCATACAGACTAACACAGAAGATTAATTCATTATAAATACTAAGGCAAAAGTGGACTTAGGCGTTCAGACAGCTACTGCTTCTGGCTTACCACCTATCAAAAGGAATTAAAAGTCGGCATCCAGTAGATTCCCTCCCTTCCAGTGTGAGAGACAAAGAAATTTGGGAATGTGCAGGGGCTGGGAGGAGAGTTTTCCCTCTCCTGCCCAAGGAAACCAAGTAACCCAGCACTCCAACATTACTTAGCAAACACCAGCTCATTAATCCAGAGGTGAGTGTTGAATAGCATTGTGAAGTTAACTGGGCAGGCATTTTTTTTTTTCTGTTCTTGGGAAGACCATGTTCTTGTGGATGTGTGGATACATATGAAAGCCAGAGATCAACCTTGGGTGCTATGCCTCAGTAGCTGTCCAATTACTTTGGAATTTTTAGTTATTTATAGCCAAACTTATCCCTGCCTAGTTTACTCTATGATATCATTGCTTTCTTCTACTTGAACTGTGTATGTCTTGTTTTGAGTGGAATCAGCCATCTAAGTAGGTAAATTATGTTTATCATGTAGCACCAAATGCCCCCTCATGGAGTTCTGACCCACCTCCACTGCTCAACAGACATACCCAGCAGTGTAAGCAACATAGTCCCAGCTGGACAGTGAGAAGGCTACACCCAGCAAAGGCCAGTGGCAAAGACAGAGATGTAAGGCTAATACAGTCTTCATCTCCAGGGCTTGGGCTGTTTCCCTCTCAGAGCACTTAAAGAAATGAGCTTTCTAAGCAAATCTGCCAAGCCTGTACATTTGGATGCACTGGCCCCTCCTCAGAGATTTCTAAACTTGTTTAAAAACCACATATCCCTCCTTTCATAAAGAAAGTTCATCTTGACTAAGTAAGTGCTTCCTAGCAGGTTGCTCTGCTTAGAGCAAGCCTATGATTAGAAACACTGAAGGACTGAACAACCTAATCATCTTTGATGGCAGTGCCCATGGGAAGAAACTCCATTGCCAACACCCAGAGCTACCTCAGATAGACCTGTGATTGCAACAGTGTACCTAAGAGCAAATGCAACCTCAAGACATTTTCTCCAGCCAGAGAATCAGCTACCCCAAATCTCCTCCTATGGAAAGACCATCAAGTAACTGCAGCCCCAATGGACAGCACCTGTCTCTCAGGGTTGCAAGGCTGCAGCTATGCAGAGCCTGGAGCATCACTACAAACACAGAGAAGATTTGGTCAGGGTGATTTAAATAGTCCCAAAATACTGACCTGTACCTCAGTGTGTCCATAATCGCTGCCTTACCTTCCAAGGAGCTAACCTTGGTCTTGGCCTACTTCACAGGAGCCTTTGTGGGACATGACTTTGACCAGAATCATTTGATTGTCTTGAGAGGAGGTAATGACTGAGCCTCTTCCCTATAGCTATCTCTGGGTTGAGCATGAAGGATCACCAAGAGCCATAGAGGAGCACTCTCTCTGTGGCAGGTGGCTGTGGGAAGTGTCCCTACAGTGTAGGAGGACTTGAGGAGGGGCACTGGGAACAGGCCCCTCCATATAGGTAAGGTTGAAGAGGAGACTCCTGCATCTTTTCTGCATAAGAAGGTGTGTCTCTTGATCTCTTCAGGACAGAAGGCACTTTCCAGGTTCCATCTAAGATAATACGATATGTTGTATGACCCCAGTTCCTATGAACAAGAAGCAATGCATCTAAATGACATGGGTGAGCTTAATTTAAAAACAAAAAAAAAACAATACACTCAGCTTCCATTGAAACAAAAGTACCAAGTAAGCACCAGAAAGGTACACTTTGATGGAATTTTAAAAAATATTTCATGTGTATGAGTGTTTTGCCTGCATGTATGTAAGTACTCCCTGTGAGCATAGTGCCCATAGCTGCCAGAAGAGGGCATTGAATCCTTTTGAAATGGAGTTCCGGATGGTTTTTAGCTGCCATGACGGTGCTGGGTACTGGGTTCTCTGCAAGAGCAGCAAGTGCTCTTAACTGCTGAGCCATCTCTCCATCCCTGATGGAATTTTTTTAAAGATTTATTTTTATTTTATTCGTGTGTGTGTGTGTATCATGTGTCACATGTTGCAGGGGCCTAAAGAGGCCCCAAGAGGACATCCCCTGGAGTTACAAGGGATTATGAAGTGCCCAACATGAGTGCTGGGAACCCAATGCAAACCCTCTGGAAGAGCAGCAGGCTCTCTAAACTGCTGAGCCCCCTCTCCAACCCCTGGTGGAAATATTTTGATCTATATGTCAGATATTACCTCATATTGCAGGCCATGCAAAATTTCAATCATCTCCAACATAGAGCTTTTATTGAATGCTGTGACATCTAATGCACACCAATAATGTGTGTGGCTTCTCAGAGCTCTGCATGACTAGTACAATCATAACCCACTCCTCTAAGGACTATTCCTTCAGCAAAGGGTAATAAGTTGGCAGGGGACAATATAATGAGGCCTTCTAAAATGAATGACGTTGAAAATTCACCTGCATTATGCAGCTCCTGCTAACAAGCTACATCACTTTAATTCTATACCCTCCCTTCTCATGGTCGCCAACAGACTGTGGGGCGGCTTGCACCATCTACTCCCCAAGAACAAAATGGACACGCTGTCGTGATTTTCAGATCTAACACTTGGGGGCAGCAGTGAGCCGGCGAGGAAGGAAAACAACTGTGACATCTTTCAGAGTTTGAATCTTAAAGGCGATACCGCAGTTGACTCCCTTTAAAATCATTTGCATGTGTCTTAAACGTCTGAAACTAAATATTAAAAGAATTAGCCCTTCTAGCCTATGTTCTCTGCCCTCCATTAATGGATCATTTTCTATTTTCCTAAATGTTTTTGCTTTTTAATTGTCAATCTTCTTTTCTAATCCATTAAAGCTGCTGATTATTTTGAAACAGAAACTTCCTCTTGCCTGGTGCAAGTAGCGGTCCAGGAGGGGAGGGAAGACGGTCCAGTCCCACGGCTGCGCGGCGCAGAGCGCAACAGGGACCGCCTTGTGGAGAGCCTGGCAAGATGAGAGCCCAGTTCCACACTTGGTCTCTGGGGGGCTCCTTTTATAAGGTGGGCAGGCACCCCCTCTTCCTCCAAAGAAGGATTCGTTTCCTTCCTGCCTTTCTGAAAACTGCAGGCCCCTACTTCTGGAGAAAGAGATGTGCCCACAGCCGATCCCCCAAACTCCCAAGTGACAGGGCATGGGGGTGGGGACAGATGGAAGACAGTGTGGCTGTGGCAAGCTGGTCCTCCGAAACTGAGAGGTCAGTGGGGCTGCCTGTCCACGTGGCCCCAGAGCGCAGCATCAGGCGGTCGTGACAGCCCCGCCCCACAGGAGACCCTTTGTGTAGCTGTCAAGCTGGGTTTTATTTTTACATTTAGCTGGGCCTTCCTCCTGCGCTGGACTTTCCCCTGGAACAGCTGTTGCTGCTGCTTTCCAAAGCAGGCCTATGGGAGTTGGGCTTCCCTGTGCCTTTGTTTGTCTGGATACACCAAAGAATGACGAAAGCCTCCGAGAGAGGGACTGGAGACAGGCTACACCGGCCTGCAGAGCTCTCCCAGGCAAGGGCTGAGACTTGTCTGCCCTACCCTGCAGTGCCTTGACATCCCAGTCCCCTCTCAGGACCTCCAGCCCAAGGCTCCAGGACTGGTGGCCTAGTGGCATCTGTTGAGCCCCTGTGCATCTTTCAGGGTGAGGGACATTTTACCCGGTGCTGACTTGTAATGAACACGGGGGATGCTCAGAGCCAGAGTCAGCTTAACTTCACCTCGATCTAGGTAGCTCTGACAAAAAGGGTCCCTCTGATTTTTTCTATCTTAATTTTTCCAACATTTTGTTTTGTTTTTGTTTTTTGTTTTGTTTTTGAGACAGGGTCTCACTGCAGTCCCAGCTGGCCTGGTACTGGCTATGTACACCAGACTGGCTTCCATCTCAGAGAGCTGAGATCCACCTCTGCCTCCCTAGTGCTAGGGTTAATGGAGTATTTCAACAGGCCCAGTTTAGTGTTCCATGTTAGATCATTTCTTTCTCTCTCTCTAAATAAAATATACATGTATTGTAACATTCCCATCCAGTTGGCCATTTTAGACAAACTTAAGCCTAATTTTTATTTCTGATTTTGGTAGACTAGCTGGGCTATTCCTGAAGGTGTGACTTCAAACCTCAGTATATTTTTAAACCTTCACTGCAATAGTGGTTACCTGTAGGGGTGGGACGGGATTTTCATTTTTACTTTCTACCTTTTTGTACGGTTTCATCTTTTCTCAAGAGATAGATTGTCGTTGATTGCTTGTTTTTTTTTTTTTTTTTTTTTTTTTTTTTTTTTTTTTTGTCTTCTTTAGACAGGGCCTCCCTGTAGCCCCAGCTGGCCTGGAAAGCACTATGTAGACTAGGCTGGCCTTGAACTCACAGAAATCCACCTGCCTCTGCCTCCCGAGTGCTGGGACTAAAGGCGTGCACCACCATACCCAGCTGATTGATGGTTTTTTTTTTTTAATTTAGTTTTTTTCGTTGTTGTTTTTTATGTGTATGAGTGTATTGCCTGCATGTAAGTAAGTGCACCCATGTCATGCAATGCCCACGGAAGACAGAAGAGGCTGTCGGATCCCCTGGAACTGGAGTTACAGACAGTTGTTAGCAGCTATGTGGGTGCTGGGATTTGAACCCAGGTCTTCTGCAAGAACAGTCAGTGTTCTTAACCTCTAAGCCATCTCTCCAGCCCAGATTGATGTTTTTTAAGGGTCAGTTTTAACCACTTGGTGTCTTTACTATATTGGACACAGAAATGGACTTCGTCTTTTGGTTTTTCACCTCGTTTTTTTGCTCCTAGTACTATGGTCCCCATAACTGAAAGGTAATCTGTAGTATTCCTGAATACCTGTTTCCTGGGGCACAGGCTGAAGGCTTCCTTCCTCTGTCTAGTCTGAGAGAGAGAGAGAGAGAGAGAGAGAGAGAGAGAGACTCACACATAAAAAGCAGGATGCTATTGGGCCCAGGAATTGGCCAGGAACAGACACAATACAAACAAGACCACTTGGAAAAACAGATAGGTCTACACATCATACAAGGCTGGGAAAAGCCTATCGCTAGGCCAGCAGCAACCAGGCTGCTCTGTGTTTTCATGAATATTTTTTGTCCTTTGCTTTGTGTTGACTGTTCCCCCAGGATCTTACGCTAAACCTGATCTCAGGTAATCACATTAGTTGAGGCCTGGGCGGGGGGTGGGGGCAGTATTGGGTTCCCTCATGAATGCAGTACATGAGAGACTGGAAGAAATTTGTGGTTCATCCTCCCCATCTCCCCATTCCTTCCCCCTCTACCCTCAACCCCATGAGAACACAGACAGAAATCACCATCTCTTAGGAAGCCAGCCCTCCTGTAACACTGAATCTTCTGGTGCATTGATTTGGAACTTCTTACCCTCCAGAACTTTGAGGAGTGAATTTCTGTCACTCCATTTATGTGTCTGGTTGCAGCAGCCCAAATGGATTAAAACAAATACGTTTTTCTGACCACCAGCTTTCTGACTGGCTCTAGGCAACTTCTGGGTTGTAAAGAGAATGAGGGAGTGAGGTTCCTTCCTGGAGGACCATGTGCTTTTATATAGGATATAGGCAAGGGATAAACTTGTGGAAAGATGGACAGAGCCCAAAGCACCAGTCAGCCCAAGTCAGAGGTGGGTGTTGGGAAGAAAAGATACTTACCATTTTGGGTTTTTTTTTTTTTTTTTTTTTTTTTTTGAGACAGTGTCTCCCTGTAGCCCCAGCTGGCTTGGAACTCACTATGTAGACCAGGTTGTGTGTGTGTGTGTGTGTGTTTTATTTCTTAAGACAGGATCTTGAAGCCCAAATGACTTTAAACTCATTCCTTAGTTGAAGAGGAGCTTCTTATACTCCTTCCTCCACCTCCCAAGTGCTGAGAATACAGACATGTAACACCAGGCCTGGCTAGACCCCTACATTCTAAAGAACCCATCAGTCAAGCAGAGAACAAGGGGGCCCCTTCCTCACAGAGCGAAACTGGAAATGTTAGCAAGGTCCCTCCGCTTCTGAGATTTCCTCCGAGCTCTGCTCTGAGTGTTTCACACATAGCATGCCACTTGATTCTCACACCCTGTGGAGAAATGCTCTTATTACTCCTTAAAGATGAGGTCTACCCAAGACACAAGGACTGAATGACAGAAAGCCAGGATTTGCACTGAAGCACTCCATTCTAGAGCCCTCCCTCCTAACCCAGAGAATCCTGCAGTGTGGACAACTCAAGAAGTGAGAGGTGGTTGGGACACAGAGCCATCAAAACTATCTGGAAACACAGGCAGAAAGCTATATCATGCTAAGAAGCCTGAATTTTTATCTAGAAGATTTGAAAATAAGGCATATCTTGATCAGATTTGGATTCTAGAAAGGTCTGTGGCTATGGAAGAATGGGTGGGCCAGTCTAGGACAACAGTAAGGCAGTTGGTGCAGGAGTCTAAAGGAGAAGAAAAGTAGAGATGGATGGAGAGGAGGACAAATATGAACTCTATTGAGATGAGACTGGGCCCATAACTATTTCAGGGAAAGTCAGTCCTGAAATATAAGAACATGCACCATAGGCATGATAGGATCCAGGAGACTAAACAAAGCAGGTGGCACAAAGTGCAATTTGCTAGAACTTATGGACAGAAGTGTGTCCTGGACAACAGCGAGACAGGCAGACCCCTATGCTCCAAGGCAGGAGTTCATACACTACATAAACATGGGCCACATGGACTTTCTCTGACAGGCCCAAAGTCAGTTCAAAAGCAGTGTGGTCAGCACTGGCCAGCACAGCAAGCTTGGCTGATTATCTTTTCTAAATGACCTCCTGTAAGATTTGGGATGTATGTCAGATAATTTGGTGGACAAAATGGTGCTTTTGAGCAAGAAGACTAGAGTTGTATCAAACAGGATTCCTATAACAACGAGATCTGCAGTTCAACACTGGTCTTAGCAGTAAGGGTGGAGGGTTGGTCTTCTCCAGTATGTTGAGAACACTGGAGTAAGAACAGGCTTAGAGGAAAGGAGAGGACTGGGTTCAGGTGCCTGTGGAATCCACGTGGAGATAAAGGCCCTCATTAAGTCTGTCCACTTGGATGGGAGAAACATTCTATTTTTTAGAATATCTTATTTTTTATTATTTTTATTTTATGTGTATGCATGTATTGTCTGCATGTAGGTAAGTGCACCCACGTCTTGCAATACCTGCAGAGGTCAGAAGAGGGCATCAGACCCCCTGGAACTGGAGTTACAGATGGTTGTCAGCTGCCATGTGGGTGCTGGGAATCAAACCCAGGTCTTCTGCAAGAGCAACCAGTGCTCTTAACTGCTAAGACATCTCTCCAGTCCCTGAAACATCTTATTTTTATTTTCACTTCCCCCATCTACAGCCTATCATAGTCTTCCATTATTGATATAAGAAAATTCCCATAGTAATGATAGCAATGCTATGACCTTGTTGTGAATAGAAATCAATGTCAGCTGTTGCAAATATCTTGAAGAATCATTTGTGTTCATTACTAATTTAAAATGCTGGTAATTGAACTGGATACTGGATCTGAGTGCTATGTTTTGTATAACATTAGTACATTTACATGTATTAGCATATCAAAATGACTGATTTTGAAAACTGTATTTCAAAAAAATGATGTCTTTCATTACCCTTTATGTTTTATTTCATACACTAAGAAATATTATTTGAGAAGCAATTCAAAGTTTTCATCAGACTATCAAGTTCTTGATTGAGAGGGAGAGGCTGGTGAGAAGCAAGAGTCTGGCAAGGGGGGTGAAAGGTCAATGGGGAGGAAGTCTTGTCTTTCTGGGTGGATGAAGGTGGGGTGGGAAGGAGACCAGGAGCTTTGGGGCACAAGTGGAAGAAAAGGGCGGGAGCGTTTGTTCCCTCTGGGTGAGAGAGTCTAGGAAGACTTGACCTTGTAGTTAAGTCCAAGTGAAACAAAATGAAGCCGAGAAAGCGGGGCACAGAGGCTCCCAACTGCAATCCCAGCACTCAGGAGGCTGAGGCAGCAGGTGAGTTCAGGGCTAGCCTGGGCTACAGAGTAAGATCCTGTCTCAGATAAAACAAAACATTAAAAAAAAAATCAGAAAAGGCCTTGCCTCATTCCTATGCACTCTTGGACATCGAGACATGCAGATAGGGAGAAGGACCTGTTGAAGAAAGAACGCAAAATTTAACAAACCAAAACCAGGAACAAAGTGACTATTTACTAGAATAAGAGAAGATATCACACAAATTATAGATTTTTCAGAACATAAATACGGGGTCTAGAGAGGTGGCTCAGTGGTTAAGAACACTGACAGCACCCACATAGCAGCTAACAACTGTCTGTAACTCCAGTTCCGGGGGATCAGACCACTTCTTCTGACCTCTATGGGCATTGCCCAACATGGGTGCACTCACATACATGCAGGCAATACAAGCATACACATAAAATAAAAATAATAAAATAATTTTTTAAAAAGCATAAATACCACAGGCCTCATGAAAGTCATAAACAAGAAGATTTAATCAATGGGCACATTTCTGCAATACTTCCTTTTCCACCATTGTTGTCTGTGTAGTCTGATCATTTCTAAATGACAATTTTGTAATTCTTCCTAAGGAGCGACCTGGAGAAGGAGATGATATTCTATAATATGGTTGGTGGTTGGCATGTGGTAAGCTTGCAGCTTCACATTCAGACTTAAAAAAAAAAAAAAAAACCAGTCTCACTTCCTCCTACAGATAAGAGTTATGCAATTTGGGAGTCTTTTAGACAGACCCACTGAAGGGGTACTCCAATTGCTTCACCCTGCGTCCCTGTTCAGCACGGAAGAAGTCAGAACGGACTGCATCTCGATTCCCTATCCACAAGTTGGGTAACCCCTTCAGAGGATGGTGTGATAAGAATAGGAGGTAGAAATTGGCTAAACAGTTAGAATAAAAAGACCCCAAAGAAAAGTAGCCAGTTTCTTGGCTAAAAATCAAAATGTCCTTGGGCCTTTTAGCAACATACTCCATTCCAAAGGCCAAAATATTTGGGAGCTCTTATCTAATCCGTAAAAGATTTTAGGGTTACCTCGTCAGAGGGGGAAATGTTAGAGTAGCCAAAAGTCCCATTTTCAAAAAACAAGAAGGAGAAGAAGAAAAAGTACATGAAGTTATCAGAAAAAAGGGATGAGGAGATATGGATGGAGTTGGAGGGGAGGGAGTGGGCATGGATTTGATCACAACACCTTATATGCATGTATGAAATTCTCAATAAGTTATTAAAAAAGAATAACAGTCCCACTGTGTCACCCTAGTTGGCCTGGGACTCACTGTGTAGACCACGCTGTTCTCTGACTTGTAGTGATCCTCCTGCCTCTGCCTCCCTAGTCCTGAGATTATAGGTGCAGCCCTCTTGCTCCTTTTCATACTGATACAGGCCTCTGCTCACACAGGCATTGCAATTCTATCTCAAATGGTTCCCGCTGATAAAAGGAAAATGTGTAATGCACACCATAGCCTAGGCTTCCATAAATTCCTATCTGAGAAATCTGTACTCAGGGCAGAGTTCTGCTGAGGACTTGCTCCTTGGCTAACAGACTTCTTGCTGTGTCTTCATTTGGAGAAGAGAGAGGGGGAGAGAGAAGGGAGAGGGAGGAAGAGAAGAGGGAGAGGGGAAAATAGAGTACCAATTTTATATGGGGACACCACCATGACCTTGCCTAAACTTAGTAACCTCTTAAATACTCCGTTCCCAAATATTAGCGTGTTGGGACTAGGATTAAACATATGCTTTGGGAGGAGGGCACATTCAGCCCAGAGTAATGTATTTAGATTATAAATGCTGCGTGAGCTGGTTTGTTCCTAAGGGAAAAGCATTTCTGTTTTGACAGTACCAAAAACCAAATCCTACGGCTGGAAAGATGGTTCAGCGGTTAAGAATATTTGCTGCTCTTACAGAGGACCCAAGTTAGATTCTCTGCACCCACATGGCAGCTAAAACTGTCCTTAACTCCAGTTCCAGGAGAATCTGACACCCCCTTCTGACCTCCGCAGGCACTGCATGACACCAGTGCTCTTACATACATGCAGGCAATACACTCATACACATAAAATAAAAATAATTTTTTTAAAAAAAGAACCAAATCCTTCACTTACAATCTCACACATCAAAGGGCTGCAAGACTGGTTCAAAGACCAGCTTCTGGCCCTGCACAGTTCCAGCCCTGCTTTCTCCGCTTCCCTACGTTGCTGTGGTCAGGCTCTATGGGACACACTCCCGTCACCATGTACTACTGGCAGCACCCACATATGACCCAGTGAGCGATAGGGATCACAAGAGTTGTTCCAACACCAGGAGAAAGAGCGGTAACTGAACTAGCGCTCAACAACTGCAAGGACCTTTCCCACTAAGTCCTAATTGTGTCTCCAACTCAACTTCCTGCCAGCTGGATCCCAATGTTTGCAAGCACAAGGGAGCAGATGGCATCTTAACCAATTGTAACGCAAAGCTCTCACTGGGCACCATGTGACCACATCACAAGGGTCTCTCTGTACCTGGAAGGAGTCAGGCAAGTGTGGGATTTTACCTTCAAGGTGAATCCCCCTCTGCCTTTAGGGCATGGCCTGAGCTTGGGTGGTCATGATAAACCATGATTAAAATAAAGGAGTTGGTAATTACACAGGGCCTACCAGGGAAACGCCCTGTGTATGTACAGTCATTTAATCCCCACAGCAACTCTTCTATGATTTGGATTCAGCTTATCTTCCAAAGGTTTTCTCACTAGAAGCTCAGTCCCCATTGTGATGATATTGAGATGAAGTGAGATGAGGTCTCTGAGATGATTAGTTCATGGGGCTCCATCTTCAGAAGGGATTAATGTACTTCTCACAGGATTGGATTCCCTTTCGGAGACAGCAAGCTGACATAGAGAGTTGAGCCTGGCTCCTCCCCCATTTCCTGCAGTCTTATCAGCCTCTGACACAGTATAGCTGTCTCTCAGAATTCATACAGACCCAACTGGTTCCTGTGGACACAAGATTCTGCAGATGCTCAAGTCCCTTACATAAAATTAATATAATTTGCACATAATCTACACACATCCCCCTCCTGGATTTTTTAAAAATATTTTATTATTTTTATTTTATGTGTATGAATGTTATAGCTGCATGTAGGTAAGTGCACCTGTGTCATGCAACGCCCGCAGAGGACAGAAGAGGCTGTTGGATCCCCTGGAACTGGAGTTACTGACAGTTGTTAGCTGCCATGTGGGTGCTGGGATTCGAATCCAGGTCTTCTGTAAGGATAGTCAGTGTTCTTAACTGCTGAGCCATCTCTCCAGCCCCTCCTCTCCTGGATTTTAAATTGCACCTAGATTACTTATAGTGAAATGTAAATGTATATGCAAATAGTTGTTATACTACATTGTTTAGGGAGTAAAGACAAGAAAAATATGTGTATGTATATGTATGTATATATACACATATACATGTGTTTCATATATATATGTGTGTGTGTGTGTGTGTGTGTGTGTGTGTGTTTCAACTGAGTACAGATGAAATCCTTATAAACCAAACTACTTAGTACAGACCCTTGATTGAATCTGTGGCTATGAAGCCATAAATACTGAAAGCCAACTTTGTCTATTTGACCAATTTGCCTATTTTCTATCTCTTGGGGTTTTTTTGTTTTGCTTTGTTTTGTTTCGTCTTTTTGAGACAAGGTCTCCCTGTAGCCCCAGCTGTCCTGGAACTCGCTATGAAGACCAGGCTGGCCTCTAACTCACAAAGATCCACCTGCCTCTGCTTCCCAAGTACTGGGATTAAAGGCGTGCACCACCACGCCCAGCTTATCTCTTTTTATATTTTATTATTTATTATTATTTATAAATTATTTGTATTTTATATATTTATTTATTTATTTGGTCTTTTTGATATTTTAATTATTTATATTTTTACATTATTATTTATATTTATATTTTATTTTATTTATTTTTTTTGTGTGTGTATGAGTATATTGCCTGCATGTATATAAATGCACCCGTGTCATGCAACACACTCAGGGGTCAGAAGAGGATGTTGGATCCCTTGGAACTGGAGTTATAGACAGTTGCTAGCCACCATGTAGGTGCTGGGAATTGAACCTGGGTCTTTTGTAAGAGCAGCCACTGCTCTTAACTGCTGAGCCTTCTCTCCAGCCTTCTATCTTGTTTCTATCTGTGAGGCCAGAATTATTTGTCTGTTCCTCACTGGACCTTAACTGTGAGAACAGCATTTGGCACATTGTAGGTATAGGCTAAGTCTTTGTAGTTTTCTTAAACTCTTTAATGCGCCTCACAAGAAGTAATCTATTTAGAAGGTGAAAATGAAAGGGAGGAAACACACACAGAGTGAAAGTCTGCTCACACATTCAAAGGGCAAATGAACTTCTAAATATATTTTGATAAGGCAGCTTGGTCTGAGATGTTGGTGATTCATGTGTCACCAACACATGTCAGCTCAGGTAGATTGTTCAGAGCCAATTAGGAATACTCAAAGCATTTCAGATGATCTTGCAGGTCCAGAGAAGGTTTGAACTGTGAAATGTTAGTTAGCACCTGAGTACATGATTGCCTCCACTGATAAAGAACCAAAGAAAACAGATAGACAGTTGGACCCAGGATTGAGAGTTTGTTGGTTGGGCAAGTCAAAGAGGCTAGAAGGTAATTTCTGTTGATGAGAGTATCCTTAATGATAAGAGCTTTGGGAGCTCAGAGACAGGAGGATTGACAATGTCTTGAGAAGACTGAAGCTTCCATGGTGACACAGTGACAGGAGACGCAGGGGAGAGGAAGGACGTGAGGCTAAGGGCAGAGTGGAATTTCAAAGTTCAAGATTCCAGAGGTGGGTGAGTTCTGGGTGATGGCAAGGTCGTGTAACAGGATAGGAGAAATTGATAGGAAGGTAACACAGTCTGAGATGAGACCTAGGAAATGAGAAAATTTGATATTGTGTGGCAAAGGCACTAATGTGCAGGTGTGTCAGTCTCAAACTACAAAGTCTTAATGTCACATAGTTTCTAAACATCACCTTAGCAGCAGTTCTCATTTATTTTACTTTATGGACTTTAAGTACATAAATATTTATCTAAGTACTTTACTTAATTATATACTTATTTAAGTACTTTATTTATGATATTTCTAAAATGGTAAACCTGCCAAAAGTAACGAACCAGGATACAGACATCACCTCAGTTCAGTGAGTTCATAAAGTTGACAGCTGTCGGTTTTACTTGTTGAAGCTTTGATTCTGCTAAAAAAAATTATTTGCAATTAAACACTGTGCTAGCTTTTTTCTTCTGCTGTGATAGAATGTCTGGCATAAACAAAAGAATGAAAGATTTAGTTAGCTCATGGTTCAAGAGGTGTCAGTCCACCATGGTGGGGAGGGATAGTGGAACAGCTCAAATCATGGTAGACAGGAAACAGAAGACGTGTGTGTGTGTGTGTGTGTGTGTGTGTGTGTGTGTGTGTGTGTGTGTGTGTGTGAAGGATGAGGACAAGGTCTAACTTTCAAAGGCATCCCTGAAGTGACCTATTTCCTCCTCCTAGCTCCCCCCACCTCCTCACTCCCCTTCCCCCATCAATGTTTCCGTGACCTAAATCAGCCCCACCAGCTGGGAACCAAGTGTTCAGCATATAAGCCTCTGGAAGGCATTTCACATTCAAACCATAATATTCTGCCTCTGGCCCCCAGAGGCTGGTAGCCAGCTCATAATCAAAATGCATGTAGTCAGTCCATCTCCAAGAGCCACTAAAATCTCAACAGTTCAAGTGCTGTTCAAAAGTCTAAGTCCAAAGTCTCCTCGGAGACTCAAGGAAAACTCTTGGCTGTGAACCCCTGAGAAATCACAAAGAAAATTCCATACTTCCAACACACAACAGCACAGAGTAAGCATTCTCATTCCAAAAAGGGAAGAGTAGAGAAGAGCAAGGAAGGATCAGCTCAAAGCAAGACTATAGCTCAATGTGGCAAACAGTAAAACCTGCAGCCCCAGGTAAGGCATCTGGTGCAGAGTGGCAGGTCGTGAACACCAACAAGCTTGGGAGCCCCTCCCCTACCATCTCCCTGGTTGCAGCCCACATGGCTTCTCTTGGCCTGGCTTCCTTCCTTGATTGCAGCATCTCTTAGCAGGTGGTCCATGTTCCTGGTGTCTCCAACACCCTAGAGCCTGCACTGGAGCTTCAGTTCACCCTGACAGTTGCACACATCATCCTTTCAAGGGCTACCAGCAAGGATTCTGACCCTGTCCTACATTGCCTGACCTGCCAGATTTCTCTAGGAAATCTGGGTGGAAGCCTCCATTACTCTGCAATGTTTTCATTCTGCATGACTGCGAAACCCACAGCACATGGACGGGACCAAGATCTGCCACCGGCTTGAACAGGAGCCAGGCTCCTTCTATAATAGCAGTATTTGCCTCTGAGTGTCTGTGCTGCTGAGCACAGTGAAATGAATCCTGGGGAAAACAACTTCCTAGACAGCAACAGGACAAAGTTGCCCCAGAGGCATGCTACTCTCAAGGGAAAGTCTTCCAAATGAGTTTACTCTTGAGCCTGCTATGAAAGCAGTCTGGCCAATTTCTGACATGCCCTCAGAAACCTTTCCTATTGCTTCTTTAGAAGCCACGTCTTCCTTAGCCCCATCTTTACACTGGATTTTCTGAATAAGCCACGAGTTTTTAAGTCTTCTCTAAATTTTGTCCCCTATTCTCTATGTGAGCTTGTCAGCTAGTGATAACCAATTTACAGATTGGATCTCAAATGACTTAAAATTTCTTCTGCCAGAATAATCAGCCCATCACCTCTAAACCAGGCCTCCTACAGTCTTCAAGATGTGAAAAATGTAGGCAAATTTTTTGCCACAGTGGTCTCTAACCTCCAATCCAGTCCTGTTCCCATCTGAGTCCTGTCTGTCTGTCTGTCTGTCTCTCTCTTTCTCTCTCTCTCTCTCTCTCTCTCTCTCTCTGTGTGTGTGTGTGTGTGGTGTCTTGTGTCTGTGCATGACTCTATGTCTGTGTCTGTGTGCTGTTTGTTTGGGTTTTACTTTTTTAAGACAGGGCCTCAAGTAGCCCATTTCTGTCTCAAACTCACTATATAGCAGCTGGCCTTGAACTCCTGCTCTTCCTGCCTCCACCTCACAAGTGGTGAGATGACAGGTATTTGCCAGCATGTTCAGTAGAATTCTGGTACTCTGAGCTCACATCAAAATCGTTCATTAAATTCTACTTGTAGCATTCTGGGGTTTCTGTAGCCCACATCTCCAAACTTTACCAAACCCCTTCTGCAAGCCAGCTCCAAAGGCTTCTGAACCACATGATCAGACAGTCACGGCAACAATCCTGCCTCTCTGGTACCAGTTTTCTATATTCACCACTTTATGTTGCTCTAACCAGATGCCTGAGAAGAGCAGCTGAAGGGGAGAAGGGTTTTTGGATCATCATTTCACTGGTTTCATTTATCTTGATAGGACAGGGAAGCAACTCACAGCATGGCAGGCAGGAAGTAGAAAAAAAAAGGGAGGACCAAGTACCAAGCACAGCTCTCAATGGCAAGGTCCTAGTGGCCTCCTTCCTCCAGCTGGGCCTTACCTCCTCAAGTTTCCACCACCTCCCAAAATAGTACCAGCCGAGTACCAAGCATTTAATACAGGAGCTTGTGGAGGGGCATCTCGTATTGAAACCATAACAAATATGCAATTTATAATTCCAGCACTTGGAAGTCTGAGGTAGGAGGATGCAGCTCAAAGCAAGCTTGGGCTGCATACGTCTCAAACAAAACAAAACAAAATAAAGCCTATGATCAGTGAGGTAGGTTAAAGTGTTTTGAGTTCAAGTCCCTGAACTGCACAGTAGAGGGAGAGAACTGACTCCTGAAAGTTGTCCTCTGAATGCCACATGTGTACCAAGGCACATGCATGCCCAGGCACACCATCACACACACACACACACGCCCCATAACTTTATAGCTTCAGACTAAGGTTCCTTTTGAGGTAATACCAGAGAATCTCTGTTTTGTTTTCCAGTGGTGCATGCATTCTAAGTACCCCGGGCTAACCGACTGCCCTACTGGAGCTCTGGTACATTCATTATAAAAGATCTTTTATCTCTAGAAGCAAATGTTCTAAGGCTACAAAACACTCAATAAACACATAAATAAACATTAAACAATGGTGGAGTGGGAAAAAGCACTTAGCTCTTCCAGATACCACATCCATGAAGTGATCCAATTACAAATACAATCAACAAAAACCTTTACCAGGTATTGTCCAGTGGCTTAAAAGGAAAAGATAGCAGGAGCTTGAAATTGGATGTGATGTCCGGTGAGTAGTACAATTTCAGTTTCTTTCACTGTCAAGCACTGGGGATAGGGATAGGAAAAAATTAGATTTTTCATCTAGTATGTAGTCTGAAACACTGAAGAAAGGTATCAGAAATCCCAGGCTAACCATAGCCTATAGGTGAATTGATTATATTCTCCTTTAAGGAAATTCATAATGGAAGAACCCATCTGTGAATTTCATAAATCCACCAGAAGTGTAAAAAGCAGGAGGGAACTAAGCAATCTCCCCTGTCCCTTCTTTGGACGTCAGAAGCTTCTAGAGCTGAGGCAGCTGGTTTGGCAGATTGACAGGTACCTGGGTAGTGTTTTGGAAGTCAGAAGTGAAGGAATCCATGCACTGGGCATATACTTACATGTGAATTGATTTTTAAACGCTTTCTAAGTCAATGGAAGCCATTTTGCGCTTTCCGTTTTTCCCTGTGGAGCTTTCTGTATCTCCAAGACAGATGGAACACACGCAACAAAACCAACCAAATGCAGAGGATGCAATCTGGGATATTAAAAATAAAATCTCTTCCAAATCTTCACAAGCTCCCTTTAAAACACTTCCACCCAAGTGTTAAAGCATCTCACAGCGGTGTCTAAAAATGGAAAGAAGATGAAATGCCCCGGGGATCTCATTTCAAAAGCAGCCAGAATTAATATTTATTTCTCAGGAAGGGTCTTTTATACAATCAGCAAATGTAACCAAATTTAGTCCTATGTGGAGCTAGAAAGTGATTATATTCCAGAGGGTTTTCCACTAAGACTTGTTAAATATAAAAATGCTGAACTGAATCCAGAAATGAACAAATGGGCAAATGTAATTAGTACTCAGGTTCAACGTTAATACATTACTAGACTTCAAGTAAATACCTAGTACCATGAAATTTTTCAAAGAAATCCATGAAGACGATATGATTAAATTTTGATATCATATTTTCTATCTTTATTACTATAAGCTCTTTATTATAGAAATGTTATCACTTTTTTTACATTTTTATAATATTTAAATTTTATCCTTTCATAATATTTAAAAATAGGAACCTATCAATAATGGCTCCTGAGTTGTTAATT